>NW_027531874.1:1605034-1774564 GCF_008692635.1 Crocuta crocuta | reverse complement strand
TGATGTTGTAAAATGCTGAGGAAATTGAACACAGGACAGACAGTGTTATGGGGGGAGAGGATGGGTGGAGAGGAACAGATATCCTAGTTATGAGTAGGCTTAGATAGGCAGAGAGCTTGGGTGTTTGGAAGGAAGTCTGAGGGTAAGGAAGAGTAGCCAAGGGGATTTGTCATCTGAAACAGCTAGGTTCAAGTCCTACCCCTTCTACCTGTAAGCAATGTGATTTTGGGAAATTACTTTTATACTTTTAGCTGCAATACCCTCTCCTATTTAATGGGCTGATTATTAATAGCCAATTAGCCTCACAAAACAAATTTCCGGGATGACGAAACAGGTATGAAATAAAAGCACTCATTATTTTTAATTGTTTCTTATTCTAATTTTGTTTATTTCTGGACCACATTCTTCTGTCAACTTCTAAATGTTCCACTATTGAAGAAGAATACACCACATGCAGGAATAGATCAGAAAGCTTTAACAGCTAAGGTAAAAATGAATTCACCAAGGGAGAAATGGAAATTACAGTCTCAGGTCTCAAGATTATAGGGTAAAGAATACAAAGATTTCTTGGACATTAATAGCAACCTGTAATTTCTGTTAAGTGAGAAGAGTTACCCTGGATTTCAGAGAACCAGAGGTTATCCTTCTCCCCAAATTAGCATAGTCTAAAGATCCCTAAGCTGGGACATAGCCCTGGGAATTTGCTCAAGATTGTCTTTATTTCACAAAAGGTTCAAAAGATGAGGAGTCACTGACAACAAGGGAATCTGAACTACATTTTTTCATTCTCTCTTTATTGAAGAAAAATTTACTATCTAGATAGCTCTCAGTTTCAAACAAAAACCCTTTGAGCATCTCTTTGGTGGAGACAGAGTAACAGGCTTAGAAGTGAAGCACCAAAGGACATCAGTAAAGAAACTTAGAAGCGAGAGACCACATGAAATGATAAAAGACTCCAGTAGAGATCTGCAAAAGCAATGAAGATTCAATACCCAGGAACAGGACAAGAATGTCAAGGCCCATTTTCAAAAATAAAAAGTGAATTGCATTTATGCATACTTGATCTAAAAGCATTAGACTCTTAGGAAGATCAAAGGAACGTTGAGAGTGGAGTAGACAGTTCATACAAGCATAGCTTTAACTTCCCATTCATTGCAAAAATAAATATTTTTTGTAACATCTCAAGCTGTGTTCATTCTTCCTCTGCTTTGTGCATCTTTAATGATAGAGAGCTATTACCTCATAAATCCTGAAGTTTAGGAGGGTCTTCATTTTATTAAGGACCATACAGCCTTCTGTAACCGCCAACAGCCAAAGTCCTAATGGACATCAATAGAAAGGGCTTTATTTAACCCTTTATACACCTGACAACAATTCAATCTATGGAGACAGCTCAATTATCCTTCCCTGCCCTGCTCCCAGGGTAAAAATCTAAGTTCTTATCATTTTCTTTTGTGACTTTATTTCTGGTCTTTGCTATGTTGGTTATCTGTCTCTTGATATACTTGAGAATTTTAATTCCCCTTTCAATAAGGAGTGCTTTGAACATTATATTCCAGTTCAACAACATGAGCCATTTGTAGGGAGTTGAAAATACAGATTCCATGATACTTCACTCAGATATAATGAAACCAAATTGCTAGAAGTGGGGTTAGCTCTCTGTATTTTAACAAGCTTCCTTCGTGATTCTATTGTGCTCTGAATAAAACATAATACTCCAGTCTGAACAGTTCAGAGTAAGGATGAAAAATATTATTCATTGTATTGTTTTACAAGTTGTCATTCATTCAGGTGTTTAGCTTTCCTGACATTATTTTCATCTTGTTTTTCCCATTTATACAAATATTACGTAGTAATTAAAAATTATAATATGACAGAAACACATTATGTAGAGAGTAAAAGTCTTTTGTATTTCTTTCTCTTACCCTAAGAAAACCACTGTATACATTTCTAGGTCTCTAAACTTAATAATTTGTATAGACACACATATACACATGCACATACATGCATACATACACACAATACTAAACATCTTGATTTACAATATGCTTCGCACATAACCATGCATCTTGGATTTGTTTCTATCTGAACAGTACTTTTATAGGCTTAATACCTTTCTGCATTTTCACATTCTAACATAAGTGGCATTTTTTGTTGTTCTCTGACATATCATTCTCTCATATATTCTTCTTTCCTGAGAGTTATCAGAGTTCTGTCAGTATAGATGAATTCATTTTTACTAAAATAACTTATGAATTATTGTTAGAATTTAATGCTTTAGCTCTTCCCCACTATTAATGGTCTATTTGTAGACTCACTGTTATTTCTTCCTCCTGCTTTCCTTCCTTCGTTCTTTTTGTGCTTCCTAAAGTCTGGTTTCCTAAGTTTATTGTTAATGCTTTATAAATTTTCCTTGGTGAAAGAGATGATAAAGATGGCCAACATTCCCATACTCCCACTTTCTCATGAGTTTTTCTACATAGATCAAATTTAAGGTCAGACTAGCTATCGATCTGTATTGCCTCCTCATCCTTTAGAGAATTTTAATTCAGTAAGGTTAATGAAAAATGTTTCAGCTGGTCTGTTTCCACCTGGGGTAGACTTCTAGAACACATCAGAAATAATTAGTCTTTTTTGGCTCTACCATATCTTGCTTCTGTACCCGTTTTTTATATGAGTGCAGATGACAAATATGACCCTGAACCTCTGCCTGAACAAGAGGCCCTTAGTTGCTTCAACTGTTCTAGGAGCTAGGAGTTCCTAGTATGTGGTTTCCAAGTTCATCTGCAGGTGAAGATGTTTTCAACCATGTGTATTTCCCTTCTTCACCCCCTGCACATCCACATTTCACTTAGTTTAGGGTTCCTTTTAAACCAGTTATATTCTTTACTTCCCTAGACATAAGTTCAGTTCTGCCTAGTTTTCATGATACACACACTGTCTTAGGCTTCAGATAGTAGTACACTTAAAAACTGTAATCCATGAGAATATTTTTCTTTGTTCCAAGATCTCTGGCTAAAATTTAAGAAGATTGACTTGTGGTTTTTGCATAGATGTAAAACAAATGTAACTCTCATATAATTCTGGTTGAGAGGTCAACTGGTACAACAACTTTGGAAAATTTTTTTGTAGTTTCTTATAAAGTTAAACATAAATCTATTTACCTTATGTCTCACTCCTAGGAGCTTGTCCAAGAGAAATGAAAATGTTGACAGACAGTCTTATAAAAGAATGTTTATTTCAACCTAATATATAATGGTCTTCACCAGGCTGAACAAATTGTGGTATTTTTATAAAATGGAGTATTAGTCAGCAACAGAAAGAAAAGAAGTAGAAGTCACACAACATAGGTGAACATTAAAAAATATATGTTAAAAGAAATCAGACACAAAATAGTACATTCTATTTGATTTTATTCTTATGAAATCCAAACACAGACAGAAATAATCTATGATGATGGAAATTAGGTATTGGTTACAATGGTAGAGACTGACCAGAAGAAAACATTAGAAAATTTCTGAAGAGATAGAAATGTTCCATATTTTATTTTGGCAAGGCGGTTATATAGGGTTTATAATTGTTACAAATATGTGAACTGAATGTTTTAACATTTATCTTATGATATGTTAAACATAAGTCAATCTCTGGAGATCTCTGATATATATGATATATATATCATCTGCTTACATATAAAAATCATATGTAATATATATATGGTATATGATTCTTATTTTTATTCTATGATTCTTTTTCTCTTAATATCCCATTATTGCAAAAGACTGCATACATCATTGCATTCCTAATTGAACAAAGCCAATGAAGAGCAGGGTGACTATATAATTTATGATGTAAATTTGTATATATTTGAATATAAGGGAATATTACAGTTATAACAGGAAGATAGTCATAAACTAGACAAACAGGGGCACAATTTTATTCTGATTATGGAGAGGAGGACACAGAAGTTTCAGATAAGAATGAACACAGTAAAGATAATACTTTTTTTTCTGTCTTCCAGATTTATCTTATGCATGGACTTTCAATGATAACCCCTTATATGTCCAAGAGGACAACAGACGGTTTGTATCACAAGAGACAGGAAACTTGTACATTGCCAAAGTGGAACCATCAGATGTGGGCAACTATACCTGCTTCGTAACAAACAAGGAAGCCCAGAGAAGTGTTCAAGGACCGCCTACCCCATTAGTGCAGCGCACTGATGGTAAGATGATGAGCTCTCTTGGGAATATACTTTGTCCATTGCTGTTGAAGCTTGGGGAGTTCTGTAGAGCTTTCTGCTTCCCTCTGGTACAGAGGAGCCACATCATCCGTGAGTGGAGGTTTAATTTACAAATATATGAAAATCAGGCATTATAAAAATATAATAGAAAATTCTATAACTCACTCACACAGTGCAGTATACTGTGCCATCTCTTCCCTGGCATTGGATCAGATTCTTTCTTTCCCTAAGGAACATTGTATGTAAACAAAAGTTTGTTTGGAGGAGTAGGCGTGTGTGTGTGCATGTGTGAGTGCTGCCAAACTTATTAAGTGAATGATATATATTCAATGAACATATGATGCAGCTTCTCTTCAATGCCTCTTTCTTTTTCGTCTTTGTGTTTTTGTTCATCCTTTATTTACCTGGCTGGCAAAATGGGGAAAAAAGGTTTACATCCAAGGAAAGCAAAGCAGCAAACATTAATTACAAGCATTCCAAAGAGGAATGAAACACAAGATTCATACTAATTATAGTCCTCCAAGGAACAGAATTCAGATCGGTCTCTGATGAGTCTTGTAGCTTAGTCAAGTCCTAGCTGGCACAAGATTTAGAAAGCTGGAAAACCTAGGGAAGTTATCAAAGTACAATAATCCTCTAGTTGATTCTTTAATTAAATATTCACAGTGGTAAATGTAAAGATAGAAAACCTGTTGATGCATTTAATGATCAGATCTGGACTTGAAATGTAGTACCTCATAGAGCTTTTCTCCTCTCTGAGGATTTTAAGAAAAGCAAGAGCGTAATGCTAATAGCCGCTAACAGAATTATGAAACCAATTCCATACAGGGAGTTCTTATGACAGAGCTTTTATAATCACTAACCATCCAAATATATTTGCATAGTCTTAATTCAGAACTCAGCAACCACTAGATTTTTTTTGCAGTATCTCCCTTTCAGTAAGTACTCTGTTCATGACACAAGAGCTCTTATGCCAATAATATGCATATAAATTCTACCATATCTTTCCTTTTTTGGCCTACTTGTAGTTTCTGCTTCTCCCCTTCTTAATTCCGTCATACCCCCATCCCCTCTATTCTCTTCAATGCATACGTGGTAAAAACAGATAAGAAGAATTATACTATATTAATGTTAATAGAGTATTAATTAAAAATATCAAACCTCATCTGAAAGTAGTCCCTGAAGAAATATCAGATGTCACGAAAATAGAACCTAGAAAATTTAACCAACGTAGTTGACTGAACCGTTACTAATGCCCTCTATCTCCTCAAACATAGTTTCTTTAAATGTTAAGAATGATTAGGGTCTTGAAAATCAAATATTTTTATATGATATATATTTTTGAAGTTTTAGCATTTGAGCAGTTGTTATTGGCTACCAATAAACCATTTACTTTTAAAATGTATTCCTGTGGTGTTTGGTATGTACCCAATGGAAAAAAACAAGAAAGGATCAAAAAATTGAAGGATCTTGATTTGCCACTGGTTAAATTAACTAAGTTAATGACGATAGCCTAGAGACAGATCTCTGTTACACCTCTGGTAGGTAGCATGTTTACAATATATTTGACTCCTGTGTTATTCTCATCTTAGCCCGTATCCACAATTCCTTATTGAAAAATTTAAAACTGTAAAAACAGAGATGTTTTTAATAAGTGTACAGCAAACCCATTTAGCAGTAAATTCTTAATGAGCTGGCATAAAAATATTTATGCCATTATTCATCTCAACTGTTTTTGTTATTATTTTATAGGTTTTGTTGCAGAAATACTGTTATTTTGGATTAAGACACTGTATACAGTGTTAACTGGAAAGTTCCTTATTCCTGAACAGATCTGGCTGCATGAGTTCTGTGAAGGGGGGATAGATCTGGATACCTCTAGAGAACAAATATTCTCAATAATTCAGAAACATTTTAGATTTTAGGTGCATTCATTCCTTAATTGGAAGACAAATTTTTTGTAAGATTCTAACATGGAATAGAGAGAAATTTGGCATGCCTCTATCCTGATACTTCGATATATTTTAGATTTTCTTATTTAAGGAAGACAAGAATGAATTAATTCTTTAGGTAGCATCATATAGTTTTTCTTTGCCCTCTATCACTCATTAAAGTATATAAAAATATTGTTAACTGAAGGACAAAATAATCAGATTTTGGTTAATGAAGCATTTACTTCACAGAAAACTTCTATTCTCCAGAAATGCTGCTAGCTCTTTTGATATTTAACAGGTGTGATGGGGGAATATGAACCAAAGATTGAAGTGCGTTTTCCTGAAACTATACAAGCTGCAAAGGATTCATCTGTAAAACTGGAATGCTTTGCCCTTGGAAAGTAAGGTTTTTTGTTTTGTTTTGTTTTGTTTTGTTTCTGGTTGTTTAATTTTAAAAAAAAAACCTTTTTGTTATTCAAACATTGCTCTAAGGTAAATTACCAAATAGGTTTCAAATGCAAGGCAAAAGTGGAACTTTCTGATTGGAATTTAAACAAACATGCCTAATACTCTGAAAATGAGTGGGCCTGCAATTCTCCCCAAATGTACTGATATTTCCTCTACTTTGAGCATAATGAGTCCCATTTAGGCAGGATCTTACAAAGGAATATTGTTTTTGTATACTTGTGTACTTGTGTAAGATAGTGAGCAAGTCACTAAATCTTCAACATACCCTTTACTCCATCTCATCCTACATCCAGAAATATATTGCCTAGAGTGTCTTCTTGGTTGATTAATCAGCACTTCTTGTAAATGAAAAACCTGCATTGCAAGTTTCCAAAATAAAACTAATTAAAAGCTATTGTTCATAGCAGATCATTAGAATTGAGCTAAACTCGTCCTGGTAGTGAAGGCACTTTTTTTCACTCAGATAAGTGTTTATCAGCCAGTAGGTTTGGAATGTTTTTAAGCCAGCCAAGTATCTGAATTTTTACATAGAATATGCAGATATCTCTTTGCCTTTTGGCACTATTCAGACTTCACTCACTCTCGTGCCTGTAAACAAGGAGTACCCACATCACAGAGATAAATAGATAGAATAGATCTGCTGTTTTAAAACAGTGTGCAGATGAATTAATTACCTGGGGACATGGTTAAATTGAAATTCTGTAAGTGTGGGGTGAGGATTTCTCCATTTCTAACAAGCTCACAGGTAATGATGATTTTTCTTTTCTATAGAACATATTTTGTTCTAAATACAGAGTCTATTCCCTCTAAATACAGAAGTCTATTCCGAAAGTGGGCATCACATTTAGAAAAAGTGATTTACATTACAAATTTGAAAAACATTTTTTTAAAGTTTCCATTTTGTTATTAAGTAAATATACTGAGCAAGCTAAATAATGCTGGTTACTAAATCTTTTTAAGTTCCTTTCTGATGAAGTCTGGTGGCGGGGGGGGAGTGGTGTCCAGAGCCGACAGCCAAGAAAGAATTCTTGAAGACATCCTTGGTGCAAAAAGTTGATTATTAAAGCATGGGGACAGGACCCATGGTCAGGAAAAGCTGCCCTGGGGTCATGACTGGTAACTCATTATACCCTCAGGGTGGGAGGTAGTCAGGGATAGAGTAAGTGTCTAAGGTGTTTTGGAAGTAAGGTTTCCAGGACCTTGAGGGACTAGCTCTTGCTAGGGAAATGCCACTTGTTACTGTTTAATAAAAGCTCAGTCATGAGACCCTTCAGATGTATATCTGGGGCCATAAACTTGGAGCATGTCTGCCAGCATATCTCTTGGGGCAGTTGAGATAAAGGAAGTAGACTTACAGGATCCTCGAGGTTGCGATAATGTTAAGCCAAAGTTCTCTTTAGCCCCCAGCACAGTGTCATCGTGGAGGCAGCTGAGCTCCTAGACAGAGGTCACTCTGCAGTTCTCAAGGACTTGTCAATGGGCTGTAGGCAGTAAGGGAATTTAATTCTTCATTTGCCTTAGTTTCCTGAATCACCATGGCAAGCACTTAAACCACTTCCCTTTGTTCTCTAGCAGCCTGGAGCATCTAAGGAATGTCACATAGATCCCACCTGGGGTGGTGGTGGGACCAGCCTGTATTTTGCCCTCACCTTGCCCCATGCTCCCTCATTACTTTCTATATATGAAATTTTGTAGATCTTTAAATTAAATTTCTCAATGTACTCATTTTTCATGTACTTAAAATACCATATTTTATTTTCATACAGTATAGGTCCCACAGTATGTGTCCAATAAATAATTATTGACTCGTTAAATCAAGTATAAGAAAGTGACAAATGGGAACTCTGTGTCACAGGTTTCATTTTCCTGCCTTTTAAGATATGATAAACTATCACCACTTTCGAGCTTTCTCCAAAATTAAAGTTTATAAAAAAGCATAAAATGTCAGCAAAATACTTTGAGAATTAGACAATTTACTTAAAAGGACCAATGAAAGATAGCATCTGAAAAAACATTTATAGCTTATTCTTTCATATTTGGCATCAGGGAATATGGACGGATTCCNCCCTAGTCACAGCGTTTCCAGGGAATTTGTTAGCAGTGCAAATTCTCTGGTTCCTTTCCTGACCTACTGAAAGTGAAGCTGGGAGGGTAGAACCCAGCAATTTGTGTTTTACCAAGTCCTCTAAGTGGTTGTGATGCACATTGAAGTTTCAAAATCTGCTCTAGTGAGGCCATTTTGGAGAAAACAGTTACTTCTTAGTGGNTAGTCACAGCGTTTCCAGGGAATTTGTTAGCAGTGCAAATTCTCTGGTTCCTTTCCTGACCTACTGAAAGTGAAGCTGGGAGGGTAGAACCCAGCAATTTGTGTTTTACCAAGTCCTCTAAGTGGTTGTGATGCACATTGAAGTTTCAAAATCTGCTCTAGTGAGGCCATTTTGGAGAAAACAGTTACTTCTTAGTGGTTTAAAAAATGCATACTCTTGCCTATTAATAGTAGCTATCAACATGTTAAAGTGATTGAGAGTAACAGATTAACCTTTTATTCTGTATAATGCTGAGGAAATTGAACACAGGACAGACAGTGTTATGGGGGGAGAGGATGGGTGGAGAGGAACAGATATCCTAGTTATGAGTAGGCTTAGATAGGCAGAGAGCTTGGGTGTTTGGAAGGAAGTCTGAGGGTAAGGAAGAGTAGCCAAGGGGATTTGTCATCTGAAACAGCTAGGTTCAAGTCCTACCCCTTCTACCTGTAAGCAATGTGATTTTGGGAAATTACTTTTATACTTTTAGCTGCAATACCCTCTCCTATTTAATGGGCTGATTATTAATAGCCAATTAGCCTCACAAAACAAATTTCCGGGATGACGAAACAGGTATGAAATAAAAGCACTCATTATTTTTAATTGTTTCTTATTCTAATTTTGTTTATTTCTGGACCACATTCTTCTGTCAACTTCTAAATGTTCCACTATTGAAGAAGAATACACCACATGCAGGAATAGATCAGAAAGCTTTAACAGCTAAGGTAAAAATGAATTCACCAAGGGAGAAATGGAAATTACAGTCTCAGGTCTCAAGATTATAGGGTAAAGAATACAAAGATTTCTTGGACATTAATAGCAACCTGTAATTTCTGTTAAGTGAGAAGAGTTACCCTGGATTTCAGAGAACCAGAGGTTATCCTTCTCCCCAAATTAGCATAGTCTAAAGATCCCTAAGCTGGGACATAGCCCTGGGAATTTGCTCAAGATTGTCTTTATTTCACAAAAGGTTCAAAAGATGAGGAGTCACTGACAACAAGGGAATCTGAACTACATTTTTTCATTCTCTCTTTATTGAAGAAAAATTTACTATCTAGATAGCTCTCAGTTTCAAACAAAAACCCTTTGAGCATCTCTTTGGTGGAGACAGAGTAACAGGCTTAGAAGTGAAGCACCAAAGGACATCAGTAAAGAAACTTAGAAGCGAGAGACCACATGAAATGATAAAAGACTCCAGTAGAGATCTGCAAAAGCAATGAAGATTCAATACCCAGGAACAGGACAAGAATGTCAAGGCCCATTTTCAAAAATAAAAAGTGAATTGCATTTATGCATACTTGATCTAAAAGCATTAGACTCTTAGGAAGATCAAAGGAACGTTGAGAGTGGAGTAGACAGTTCATACAAGCATAGCTTTAACTTCCCATTCATTGCAAAAATAAATATTTTTTGTAACATCTCAAGCTGTGTTCATTCTTCCTCTGCTTTGTGCATCTTTAATGATAGAGAGCTATTACCTCATAAATCCTGAAGTTTAGGAGGGTCTTCATTTTATTAAGGACCATACAGCCTTCTGTAACCGCCAACAGCCAAAGTCCTAATGGACATCAATAGAAAGGGCTTTATTTAACCCTTTATACACCTGACAACAATTCAATCTATGGAGACAGCTCAATTATCCTTCCCTGCCCTGCTCCCAGGGTAAAAATCTAAGTTCTTATCATTTTCTTTTGTGACTTTATTTCTGGTCTTTGCTATGTTGGTTATCTGTCTCTTGATATACTTGAGAATTTTAATTCCCCTTTCAATAAGGAGTGCTTTGAACATTATATTCCAGTTCAACAACATGAGCCATTTGTAGGGAGTTGAAAATACAGATTCCATGATACTTCACTCAGATATAATGAAACCAAATTGCTAGAAGTGGGGTTAGCTCTCTGTATTTTAACAAGCTTCCTTCGTGATTCTATTGTGCTCTGAATAAAACATAATACTCCAGTCTGAACAGTTCAGAGTAAGGATGAAAAATATTATTCATTGTATTGTTTTACAAGTTGTCATTCATTCAGGTGTTTAGCTTTCCTGACATTATTTTCATCTTGTTTTTCCCATTTATACAAATATTACGTAGTAATTAAAAATTATAATATGACAGAAACACATTATGTAGAGAGTAAAAGTCTTTTGTATTTCTTTCTCTTACCCTAAGAAAACCACTGTATACATTTCTAGGTCTCTAAACTTAATAATTTGTATAGACACACATATACACATGCACATACATGCATACATACACACAATACTAAACATCTTGATTTACAATATGCTTCGCACATAACCATGCATCTTGGATTTGTTTCTATCTGAACAGTACTTTTATAGGCTTAATACCTTTCTGCATTTTCACATTCTAACATAAGTGGCATTTTTTGTTGTTCTCTGACATATCATTCTCTCATATATTCTTCTTTCCTGAGAGTTATCAGAGTTCTGTCAGTATAGATGAATTCATTTTTACTAAAATAACTTATGAATTATTGTTAGAATTTAATGCTTTAGCTCTTCCCCACTATTAATGGTCTATTTGTAGACTCACTGTTATTTCTTCCTCCTGCTTTCCTTCCTTCGTTCTTTTTGTGCTTCCTAAAGTCTGGTTTCCTAAGTTTATTGTTAATGCTTTATAAATTTTCCTTGGTGAAAGAGATGATAAAGATGGCCAACATTCCCATACTCCCACTTTCTCATGAGTTTTTCTACATAGATCAAATTTAAGGTCAGACTAGCTATCGATCTGTATTGCCTCCTCATCCTTTAGAGAATTTTAATTCAGTAAGGTTAATGAAAAATGTTTCAGCTGGTCTGTTTCCACCTGGGGTAGACTTCTAGAACACATCAGAAATAATTAGTCTTTTTTGGCTCTACCATATCTTGCTTCTGTACCCGTTTTTTATATGAGTGCAGATGACAAATATGACCCTGAACCTCTGCCTGAACAAGAGGCCCTTAGTTGCTTCAACTGTTCTAGGAGCTAGGAGTTCCTAGTATGTGGTTTCCAAGTTCATCTGCAGGTGAAGATGTTTTCAACCATGTGTATTTCCCTTCTTCACCCCCTGCACATCCACATTTCACTTAGTTTAGGGTTCCTTTTAAACCAGTTATATTCTTTACTTCCCTAGACATAAGTTCAGTTCTGCCTAGTTTTCATGATACACACACTGTCTTAGGCTTCAGATAGTAGTACACTTAAAAACTGTAATCCATGAGAATATTTTTCTTTGTTCCAAGATCTCTGGCTAAAATTTAAGAAGATTGACTTGTGGTTTTTGCATAGATGTAAAACAAATGTAACTCTCATATAATTCTGGTTGAGAGGTCAACTGGTACAACAACTTTGGAAAATTTTTTTGTAGTTTCTTATAAAGTTAAACATAAATCTATTTACCTTATGTCTCACTCCTAGGAGCTTGTCCAAGAGAAATGAAAATGTTGACAGACAGTCTTATAAAAGAATGTTTATTTCAACCTAATATATAATGGTCTTCACCAGGCTGAACAAATTGTGGTATTTTTATAAAATGGAGTATTAGTCAGCAACAGAAAGAAAAGAAGTAGAAGTCACACAACATAGGTGAACATTAAAAAATATATGTTAAAAGAAATCAGACACAAAATAGTACATTCTATTTGATTTTATTCTTATGAAATCCAAACACAGACAGAAATAATCTATGATGATGGAAATTAGGTATTGGTTACAATGGTAGAGACTGACCAGAAGAAAACATTAGAAAATTTCTGAAGAGATAGAAATGTTCCATATTTTATTTTGGCAAGGCGGTTATATAGGGTTTATAATTGTTACAAATATGTGAACTGAATGTTTTAACATTTATCTTATGATATGTTAAACATAAGTCAATCTCTGGAGATCTCTGATATATATGATATATATATCATCTGCTTACATATAAAAATCATATGTAATATATATATGGTATATGATTCTTATTTTTATTCTATGATTCTTTTTCTCTTAATATCCCATTATTGCAAAAGACTGCATACATCATTGCATTCCTAATTGAACAAAGCCAATGAAGAGCAGGGTGACTATATAATTTATGATGTAAATTTGTATATATTTGAATATAAGGGAATATTACAGTTATAACAGGAAGATAGTCATAAACTAGACAAACAGGGGCACAATTTTATTCTGATTATGGAGAGGAGGACACAGAAGTTTCAGATAAGAATGAACACAGTAAAGATAATACTTTTTTTTCTGTCTTCCAGATTTATCTTATGCATGGACTTTCAATGATAACCCCTTATATGTCCAAGAGGACAACAGACGGTTTGTATCACAAGAGACAGGAAACTTGTACATTGCCAAAGTGGAACCATCAGATGTGGGCAACTATACCTGCTTCGTAACAAACAAGGAAGCCCAGAGAAGTGTTCAAGGACCGCCTACCCCATTAGTGCAGCGCACTGATGGTAAGATGATGAGCTCTCTTGGGAATATACTTTGTCCATTGCTGTTGAAGCTTGGGGAGTTCTGTAGAGCTTTCTGCTTCCCTCTGGTACAGAGGAGCCACATCATCCGTGAGTGGAGGTTTAATTTACAAATATATGAAAATCAGGCATTATAAAAATATAATAGAAAATTCTATAACTCACTCACACAGTGCAGTATACTGTGCCATCTCTTCCCTGGCATTGGATCAGATTCTTTCTTTCCCTAAGGAACATTGTATGTAAACAAAAGTTTGTTTGGAGGAGTAGGCGTGTGTGTGTGCATGTGTGAGTGCTGCCAAACTTATTAAGTGAATGATATATATTCAATGAACATATGATGCAGCTTCTCTTCAATGCCTCTTTCTTTTTCGTCTTTGTGTTTTTGTTCATCCTTTATTTACCTGGCTGGCAAAATGGGGAAAAAAGGTTTACATCCAAGGAAAGCAAAGCAGCAAACATTAATTACAAGCATTCCAAAGAGGAATGAAACACAAGATTCATACTAATTATAGTCCTCCAAGGAACAGAATTCAGATCGGTCTCTGATGAGTCTTGTAGCTTAGTCAAGTCCTAGCTGGCACAAGATTTAGAAAGCTGGAAAACCTAGGGAAGTTATCAAAGTACAATAATCCTCTAGTTGATTCTTTAATTAAATATTCACAGTGGTAAATGTAAAGATAGAAAACCTGTTGATGCATTTAATGATCAGATCTGGACTTGAAATGTAGTACCTCATAGAGCTTTTCTCCTCTCTGAGGATTTTAAGAAAAGCAAGAGCGTAATGCTAATAGCCGCTAACAGAATTATGAAACCAATTCCATACAGGGAGTTCTTATGACAGAGCTTTTATAATCACTAACCATCCAAATATATTTGCATAGTCTTAATTCAGAACTCAGCAACCACTAGATTTTTTTTGCAGTATCTCCCTTTCAGTAAGTACTCTGTTCATGACACAAGAGCTCTTATGCCAATAATATGCATATAAATTCTACCATATCTTTCCTTTTTTGGCCTACTTGTAGTTTCTGCTTCTCCCCTTCTTAATTCCGTCATACCCCCATCCCCTCTATTCTCTTCAATGCATACGTGGTAAAAACAGATAAGAAGAATTATACTATATTAATGTTAATAGAGTATTAATTAAAAATATCAAACCTCATCTGAAAGTAGTCCCTGAAGAAATATCAGATGTCACGAAAATAGAACCTAGAAAATTTAACCAACGTAGTTGACTGAACCGTTACTAATGCCCTCTATCTCCTCAAACATAGTTTCTTTAAATGTTAAGAATGATTAGGGTCTTGAAAATCAAATATTTTTATATGATATATATTTTTGAAGTTTTAGCATTTGAGCAGTTGTTATTGGCTACCAATAAACCATTTACTTTTAAAATGTATTCCTGTGGTGTTTGGTATGTACCCAATGGAAAAAAACAAGAAAGGATCAAAAAATTGAAGGATCTTGATTTGCCACTGGTTAAATTAACTAAGTTAATGACGATAGCCTAGAGACAGATCTCTGTTACACCTCTGGTAGGTAGCATGTTTACAATATATTTGACTCCTGTGTTATTCTCATCTTAGCCCGTATCCACAATTCCTTATTGAAAAATTTAAAACTGTAAAAACAGAGATGTTTTTAATAAGTGTACAGCAAACCCATTTAGCAGTAAATTCTTAATGAGCTGGCATAAAAATATTTATGCCATTATTCATCTCAACTGTTTTTGTTATTATTTTATAGGTTTTGTTGCAGAAATACTGTTATTTTGGATTAAGACACTGTATACAGTGTTAACTGGAAAGTTCCTTATTCCTGAACAGATCTGGCTGCATGAGTTCTGTGAAGGGGGGATAGATCTGGATACCTCTAGAGAACAAATATTCTCAATAATTCAGAAACATTTTAGATTTTAGGTGCATTCATTCCTTAATTGGAAGACAAATTTTTTGTAAGATTCTAACATGGAATAGAGAGAAATTTGGCATGCCTCTATCCTGATACTTCGATATATTTTAGATTTTCTTATTTAAGGAAGACAAGAATGAATTAATTCTTTAGGTAGCATCATATAGTTTTTCTTTGCCCTCTATCACTCATTAAAGTATATAAAAATATTGTTAACTGAAGGACAAAATAATCAGATTTTGGTTAATGAAGCATTTACTTCACAGAAAACTTCTATTCTCCAGAAATGCTGCTAGCTCTTTTGATATTTAACAGGTGTGATGGGGGAATATGAACCAAAGATTGAAGTGCGTTTTCCTGAAACTATACAAGCTGCAAAGGATTCATCTGTAAAACTGGAATGCTTTGCCCTTGGAAAGTAAGGTTTTTTGTTTTGTTTTGTTTTGTTTTGTTTCTGGTTGTTTAATTTTAAAAAAAAAACCTTTTTGTTATTCAAACATTGCTCTAAGGTAAATTACCAAATAGGTTTCAAATGCAAGGCAAAAGTGGAACTTTCTGATTGGAATTTAAACAAACATGCCTAATACTCTGAAAATGAGTGGGCCTGCAATTCTCCCCAAATGTACTGATATTTCCTCTACTTTGAGCATAATGAGTCCCATTTAGGCAGGATCTTACAAAGGAATATTGTTTTTGTATACTTGTGTACTTGTGTAAGATAGTGAGCAAGTCACTAAATCTTCAACATACCCTTTACTCCATCTCATCCTACATCCAGAAATATATTGCCTAGAGTGTCTTCTTGGTTGATTAATCAGCACTTCTTGTAAATGAAAAACCTGCATTGCAAGTTTCCAAAATAAAACTAATTAAAAGCTATTGTTCATAGCAGATCATTAGAATTGAGCTAAACTCGTCCTGGTAGTGAAGGCACTTTTTTTCACTCAGATAAGTGTTTATCAGCCAGTAGGTTTGGAATGTTTTTAAGCCAGCCAAGTATCTGAATTTTTACATAGAATATGCAGATATCTCTTTGCCTTTTGGCACTATTCAGACTTCACTCACTCTCGTGCCTGTAAACAAGGAGTACCCACATCACAGAGATAAATAGATAGAATAGATCTGCTGTTTTAAAACAGTGTGCAGATGAATTAATTACCTGGGGACATGGTTAAATTGAAATTCTGTAAGTGTGGGGTGAGGATTTCTCCATTTCTAACAAGCTCACAGGTAATGATGATTTTTCTTTTCTATAGAACATATTTTGTTCTAAATACAGAGTCTATTCCCTCTAAATACAGAAGTCTATTCCGAAAGTGGGCATCACATTTAGAAAAAGTGATTTACATTACAAATTTGAAAAACATTTTTTTAAAGTTTCCATTTTGTTATTAAGTAAATATACTGAGCAAGCTAAATAATGCTGGTTACTAAATCTTTTTAAGTTCCTTTCTGATGAAGTCTGGTGGCGGGGGGGGAGTGGTGTCCAGAGCCGACAGCCAAGAAAGAATTCTTGAAGACATCCTTGGTGCAAAAAGTTGATTATTAAAGCATGGGGACAGGACCCATGGTCAGGAAAAGCTGCCCTGGGGTCATGACTGGTAACTCATTATACCCTCAGGGTGGGAGGTAGTCAGGGATAGAGTAAGTGTCTAAGGTGTTTTGGAAGTAAGGTTTCCAGGACCTTGAGGGACTAGCTCTTGCTAGGGAAATGCCACTTGTTACTGTTTAATAAAAGCTCAGTCATGAGACCCTTCAGATGTATATCTGGGGCCATAAACTTGGAGCATGTCTGCCAGCATATCTCTTGGGGCAGTTGAGATAAAGGAAGTAGACTTACAGGATCCTCGAGGTTGCGATAATGTTAAGCCAAAGTTCTCTTTAGCCCCCAGCACAGTGTCATCGTGGAGGCAGCTGAGCTCCTAGACAGAGGTCACTCTGCAGTTCTCAAGGACTTGTCAATGGGCTGTAGGCAGTAAGGGAATTTAATTCTTCATTTGCCTTAGTTTCCTGAATCACCATGGCAAGCACTTAAACCACTTCCCTTTGTTCTCTAGCAGCCTGGAGCATCTAAGGAATGTCACATAGATCCCACCTGGGGTGGTGGTGGGACCAGCCTGTATTTTGCCCTCACCTTGCCCCATGCTCCCTCATTACTTTCTATATATGAAATTTTGTAGATCTTTAAATTAAATTTCTCAATGTACTCATTTTTCATGTACTTAAAATACCATATTTTATTTTCATACAGTATAGGTCCCACAGTATGTGTCCAATAAATAATTATTGACTCGTTAAATCAAGTATAAGAAAGTGACAAATGGGAACTCTGTGTCACAGGTTTCATTTTCCTGCCTTTTAAGATATGATAAACTATCACCACTTTCGAGCTTTCTCCAAAATTAAAGTTTATAAAAAAGCATAAAATGTCAGCAAAATACTTTGAGAATTAGACAATTTACTTAAAAGGACCAATGAAAGATAGCATCTGAAAAAACATTTATAGCTTATTCTTTCATATTTGGCATCAGGGAATATGGACGGATTCCTGTAACTAAAGGAAATACTCTTACATAATAAAAAACTTTGAAAATTATTGAGGCTGGTTCTCAAGAATTTCACATAAATTACATTTGTTAAACATTTGTTATTGAGTTCAGATTTTATATATATATGTATATATGCATATATATATATATAACCTATCTATATGTAATCCTCATAGTTATTCACGATATATCATATTTTCATTATATATGAGAAAACTGAGGCTCAAATTGGATAAATAACCTAATCAATTTCAAACTCTTGTTAAGATCACAAGGGCAATTCAAACCTAGTCCCACCTGATTTTAAGTTCTGAACTTAGAATCTTTTGAATAAATGATTAAGATGATTGCTCATGAAACCAGTGAAGACAGCTTCAATTCCCAGTTTTCTCAAGAGTCTGACTGTTAGCAGCATGCTGCTCTAAGAATTAACATATACTCATCCAAAAGGACTTAATGTGACACCTGCCTTTTATGTTTATTTTGAAGTATGGAGTGGATAACACATGTAAAAAACATTCAGCATCAAACTTGGCACTTAAGCATTGAATGTTCATTGAATTATTCTGAACCCAAAATGCAAAGTCTATGATCTTTTTGTCTAACCAGTGTTTGAGTTAGTGGGTATGATGGAACTAGAAACAGGTATCCACAAATTCTCATCTGGAACTCATTCCTTTTCTCATACCGATGGCAGTATAAGAGAGAGCAACAAACAGGGTCAGTTCTGGAGTAGAAAAGAGCAGCAGTAAGGTGAAAACTTGTTGATTAACAAAGGCTCTGAACTGCTCACATATCGGCCTTCCTAATTTTATTTAATTCTATATTTTATTTCTAAAATTCAAACCTACAGAAATATTGAAAGAGTAATACCTGGACAATCATTTCAATCATACATATCCTTCACCTGAACAGATGGGTGGTAAGTTATAACTTGGACTACTTTTGGAGAGGGATGTTTATGGCACTAAAAATATTGTTAAAAATCCACACTCGGGGCACCTACGTGGCTCAGTCAGTTAAGCATCTGACTCTTGGTTTCAGCTCAGGTCATGATCTTGTCGTTTGTGAGTTCAAGCCCTGCATCGGGCTCTGCACGGCAGTGTGAAGCCTGCTTGGATTCTCTCTCTCCCTGTCCCTCTGCCCTTACCCTGCTTGTGCTGTCTCTTTCTCTCTCAAAATAAATAAAATTTTAAAATATATATTTAAAAAAAGATCCACATTCAATTTTAGGCTTAGCTTGCTATGAAATGGGGGAGTGGAAGAAAGAAAAAAGACGAGGTCAGGAAATTTTGACCCTCCCATTTAGAGTTCACCATTTGACTTCCCTCCTTTGATCCAGTCATAGGTACCTGCTGAAAGAGTACTTTAGAAGTAAATGGAAGGAGTGGATTAATAATAATCCAAACAAGCGAACTGAAGTTTTAGAATATATGAGGTAAATTGTTGAAAATTCTCAAATGGAATGATTTAGCAATAAATGAAATCATCTCTTTAATTAATCTCATGGTAATGGAAACAATCAATACATTAAAACCTGACAACCAGTGAAACTACAAATGATAAAATGTATTACCTTAAAAATATGTGGGAGTATCTGAGCTTCCTGATATAATTTGCAGTAGCAGTATTTGACTCAGGAAAATTCAAATTGGAAAAATAATAGGTATAAATAAAATAAAACTTCTTGAAATATTTAATCTCATGTGCATGTCCAAATAAAACTTGATTGATAAGTTGTACATTCATTGTTAAGTTTATACATAAAAGATTTGTTGCATATGAAATAAAATTAAGAATGGGAAATGATGTGGGTTACTTAACTGCAATTTATAGAAAATTGCCAAGGAAATAATTCATTTAATGGAGTATACTCTGTAAGATTTTATATGACAAAATTAATTAATGTTGAGATTATGTTTATTAAGTTAAGTCATTACTATGGGACTGAAATTCCTTGGGGTAAAATGGAAAGTCCAAAGCATCCACCAGGTCAAAGTGATGGTGTTAAAATAGCCAGTGTAAGAGACACATGTTTTGTGTAATTTTAGTGTAGATACATTTCTCATTTCTTCACATGGACAAAATCTATATGAAAATTTTTGTATACTTTGCAAAATTATACATATATATATCAAAAAGAGCTTTTATATATGTTTGCCAACAGTTTTCAGAGAACAAACTGAATTGCAGTTGAAACATTGCAAACATACTGCAAATGCTTTTTAGTCCATTATAAAATTTGACATTTTTCAAATATTTTACCAACTTTTAAAAATTTGCAAATCAGGGCGCCTGGGTGGCTTAGTCAGTTAAGCGTCCGACTTTCGCTTAGGTCATGATCTCACGGTTCGTGGGTTCAGGCCCCGCGTCGGGCTCTGTGCTGACTGCCAGCTCAGAGCCTGGAGCCTGTTTCAGTCTGTGACTCCCTCTCTCTCTGACCCTCCCCTGTTCACGCTGTCTCTCTCTCTCTCTCCTAGAGATAAATAAAACATTTAAAAAAATTAAAAATAAATTAATTAATTAATTAAAAATTTGCAAATTAATAAACATAAAAACCACACATTCTCTTGAGAATTAATTATGTGATAGGCATAATTAATAATATGAAAATGTTTAAGATCAAATCTTTTGCTTATTAAATTATAAATCTATATTTGCATGTTTATTACAAAGTGTTTTTAAAAGCTCTACAGAAAGATAATTATAGATTATGTTCTCTGATATCTCTTGATGAATGTATTGCTGTGCTACATTTGGATTTTGTTATTTTTTTTCCAAACTAGGGACTACTTTGTACAAGTTAAGTTTAAATTCCCTTGTTCACTTTCTGAGATGCCACACTTCTTTGTAAGATGTCCAATAAACACAAAACTGAGCAAAGCTAATGTGGGGAGGAATGAAATCAAAGTTCTATTTCTTATTAACACTGTTTTAAACACTTTTGTTAAACAACTAATGAATACTTTCTATGCTATCAATTATATATTCATTTAAACAAGGGTTTATATATTTTGATAAATAAGAGAGACAAATAGAGAAAGGGAGGGAGAAGAGAGAGGAGGAGAAAAGGAAGAAATCAGTAGCTGAATAGCTGGATATGAGAGAGGAAAAAAGGCAGGTCAATTCCACATCTTATTCTTATTAAGATTTTCATTTTTAGCACCTAGGACAGTTCCTAAAATATTGACTGTTTTTCATGACATGTTTTTGGAAAGCAGTACATACAGACTTGCATAATTAGACAATATCCCCCTTTTTCTCATTGAATATTCCTCCTCTTGAGTGTGTAGCTAGTTTTGGGATTTGTATCATGCTCAGTGTTCTCTGAGCTTCCAGAGTCTATGACTTGCTAGCTGTTATTAATTTTGAAAAATCCCCAACCATCATGACTTCATCTATTTCTTTTATTCATTTTCCTCTCTGTTTCTCCTTCTGGTATTTCTGGTAGACATCTGCTGCACCATTTATAATTGCCCACGGTTCTTGGATTTTCTGGGTGTTTGTGGGTTTTTTAGTTTTTCATTCTTTTGTTTCTCTTAGGGTTTTAGTTTGAAAAGCTTTTATTGATATTTCTTGTAGTTCACTTATTCTTTCCTCAGCTATGTTCAGTCTACAGGTGAACCCATCAAAGGAATTCTCATTTGTATAACAGTGTTTTGTTTTGTTTTTATTTCTAGCGTTTTCTTTTGATCATCTCTTACAATTTTATTTTTCCTGCTTACATTAATCATGTATTTTTTTATTATTATAGACATAATTTTTTCCATTAGAGCCCTTATCACATTAATCATAGCAATTTTAAATTTCCAGTCTGATAATCCCAAAATATTTGCCATATTTGAGTGTGGTTCCCATGCTTGCTTTGTCTCTGCAGAATGCTTATTTACATGCTTTGTATTTTTGTTGTGTTGAATCATTGATGAAGTTTATCAGTTACAAGGAATTGAAGTAACTAGATTTTAGGGTGAGGCTTATCTAGCAAGGAGTTAAGCATGTTTACTGTTTACCACCTTTGTTTCCTGTAGCTCTGGTGTCAGAAGATAACATTTCTCCATTGTCTTTGTTTCCTCTCCCTGGCTGACTTTGGTTTTCCCTAGAGACTCTTTTTCTTTTTCTTTTTTTTAATGTTTATTCATTCTTGAAAGACAGTGCATGAGTGGGGGAGGGGCAGAGACTGAGTGAGTCTGAATCTGAAGCAGACTCCAGGCTCTGAGCTGTCAGCACAAAGCCTGACACGAGGCTCGACCTGGAACCATGAGATGGTGACCTGAGCTGAAGATGGATGCCCAACCACTGAGCCATCCAGGAGCTACTTTTTGAGATTCTTCATTGAGTAGAGGCTGAGTCTGCACGTCTTTCAGGTAGAATCCCTGCTGTGATTCAGGGCCTGACAATAGGAAAATCCTTGCTTGCTAATTCTGTCATCTTTGTAATTCATGAATTTATTTCTGTTGACTTCTTTTTCTCCTGTTCATGATTCTCATTTTTATGCTTTTTAGGTTATCTGGTAATTTTAGCTTGAATTATAGACATAATGAATGTTATGTTGTTATATGCCCTATTGTGGTATATATCTAAAATAGTGGATTTTATTGACAGGATTTAAGTTACTATAAATCTGTTTGATCTTTCTGTGGCTTATTATTAAGCCTCCTTAGACTAGATATAGAATAGACTGTAGTCTAAGATTAGTTCACTAGTAAGATGCATGACCCTACTGAATGCTCCAAATGTTTACTAAATTTCTCTCCTATAGCTTGGAGAAAATCTCCTGTCTTACAGCTTGGTTTGAGCTCTGAAAGTTGTTGTATGCCCAGTGCTATGATACACACTTGTGCACTTTCTTTTCATAATCCCATCCTCTCTGATACTCTGCTGTATAATCCAGTCACTTTGGCCTCATGTGTCTCCTCAACTCAGTGAAACAGTAATGCCCTTTATAGGTTCTCCTTCCTTATCCTGTCCTCTGGAAAGTGCTAGTAGATAGAAAACCAAGATAACAAAAGCTTGTTTCATGTATTTCCCGTTCTTCAGGGATCCTAGTTTTGTGCTGTCAATTGTCCTAGTTCTGGAATCAGGTTTTTCACCATGTAATTGTCCAGTTTTTCATTTGTTTCCAGTAGGAGGTTAAATAGAGTCCCAGGGATGTGAACATAGCTAGAAGCCAGATATTATTTTTAATGCTTATTGTGAAGATGAATGCAGTGAAGTTTAGAGAAGTTAAGTGACTAGATCAACATAAATTGTAGCTCTGGACTTGAAATCTAAATTTCACTGATTCTGACTTCAAAACTCACACTCATGGCCATTTGATATTTACATCAAATTATCTTTTAATATATGAATTTATTCAGGTATGTTGAAGCAGTTAGTCCCAATTTTATAAATGTTTTCCTCACAAAAGGCTTGAAAATTTTCAGTAAAATATTTAAAAGATTTTATATGGGGAATGAAATTATAGGTTTCCCATTTAGAGGCTCTGTAATTACTAACATGTCAGCAGCAAGTAAGCTTTATCTTTATATATTAAAAATAAAACTCAAAAGAGAACCTTTTTAAAATCCAGGCAGTTTTTAATAAGAGGCAATAAATGTTTCCAAAAATCAATCAGAGCCACTGAGGACCATACCCCTCATGGGTTTGTATGAGATGATGGCAGTATCTACCATTTTTAAAAATCTGGGATAGACGATTAGAGCTGGAACAGAAAATATGGTTTCAATGACAGAGACCCACCTGGGAGGCTGCTGCCATTAGGCAGGCAGGGTGACAAAGAGTGAGAGTGAGGTCTAGGGAAAGCTGACTCGAGTGTTTACGCATAGACTCTAACTGTCCTAAACCACCATAGGCCAGCATGAATATAGAATAAATAAGACAGAACTTCAGATACCTTCTTGAACTTTAATTGCTATGACTTAGGGGATTTGTAACTCACTGACCAGGTTGGGGTTTCAGAGCTGATGTGACCACAGCTTTCACCTCTCAGCTTTGTCTCGTTTGTTCAACATGGCAGATTCCTAATTACCGAAGCTGCAAATTAAAAGTATTGTGAAATATCCTGAGAAACTGTGTTTATACGTGCTATGCACATGTAGTATGATTGACAGACACCTTTTAGTGTCTCCTTTTAGGAAAATATAGGCCTTTGCTCTTAGTGAAGGAATTAAACTGATATCCCTCATAGCTCTTCTAATTCTCTTAGAAACAACCAAACATATTTTCCTTCTCCTCCTCCTCCTCCTCCTTCTCCTCCTCCTCCTTCTTCTTCTTCTTCTTCTTCTTCTTCTTCTTCTTCTTCTTCTTCTTCTACCTTAATAACACATTGTTATTAATGCTCAGAAATGTAAATAAAATGAGTAGCAGGACTATAGTCCTGTGTGAAGACGTGTATCTTATTTATTTTTTTCTAATTTATGAAGGAAAAGATACCCAGCTTGGCTATTAATGTTAAGCAATAAATGTGAAGTTTCAACAAGATGTCTTTAGGTATTACAGAACTTTCAGATGACAGAGAAGCTAACTAATGTTTACTTTTTTCTCTTACACATAAGGACATCATTGTAAATTATACCACAAAAAGGTCACTGTGGTGCCTCAGGATGAAAATAGTATTTTCAAATCAAACTAGGTACGTTCACATTTATTACACCTTTAACGATTGCTTTAAAAGAAATCAAAGAAGTATCTTAAAATTTTCCTAATCACCTGTCTTGTAAGTAATTTGGCTTTTTCCCCCTCATTGAATTGAGTACCTGGAGAGCAGAATATTATTCCATTTATGGTTTGTCTCATTTGCCTCACACTGAACCCTAATCTTTAGGTGCTTGTAAATTGCTTTGCATGTTACCATGATACTATGTTGTTTGACATTAATTGGTACATTCTGGTAAATTCTATGGTAAACTTCATAGAATACCCCCCCCCCATTGGCTGTGCATGCAAATCTGAGAACTGACAAATATTCAAGCCAATCTTTCAGAAACTGAAAGGCATTAATCCTCAACAAGGACAAATACACATGCACTCACCCTAGGACTGAATGACTTATTAGTGGATTCACTAACATTTCAAGACAACATTGCTTACTGGAAAAAGTATAGACTTTGAAATCAAAGAGATCAGCGTTTAAATTCTAAATTCCCCTGTAATACCTGGGCTACTCTGATGAACTTTCTTATCTGTAAAACAAAGACAAAATTGATAGATAGATAGATAGATAGATAGATAGATAGATGATAGATAGATAGATAGAGTTGTTGTAAAGACTGGAAATACTATTAAACTTATCTACTTATCTACCAGAGTTCCTCGCCTATAATAGGTAATCAATAAATAGTAACAATTTTATTAATTATGGTAATAGCGGTGTTTTAACTGNAGAGTCTGTGTCTTCCTCTCTCTCTGACCCTCCCCTGCTTACACTGTCTCTCTCTCTCTTAGAAATAGATAAAAATATTTTTAAAAAATACATACATTATATATACATATATACATACAGATTATAACATTATATATTCACATTATATATGTATAAACACAAATTATATATGTATGCAAGTATATATATATATATATAGTTTGTCTGTTTTGCTTTGTTTTAATTAAGTAACCTCTACAGCCACCATGGGGCTTGAACTCATGACCTGAAGTTTAAGAATTGCATACTCTACCAACTGACCTGCCAGGCACCCCATGCATTATATTTTTGTGCTAATGCAGTCCTCAAGGACTTGTTCAGAATAACGCATTTACCATTTCAAACTTCTGTGTTCAATAAGGTGTATAAAGGTTATTGTCATTCCCTCAGTCACTCATTTGGCAAGTTGAACAGAAGTATTTATTAACTCAGCAAATATGCTTTGAATACCTCATTCAATCATTAATTCCTTTATTTTTTCATTTATTTAGTCAGCCAGTCAGAAGGAATTCTCCAAGCTGCAGACACCAGGATAGGCCCTGGGGAAATAAAGAAAATTACATAAAAGCCCTGGGGAGTTTGCAGGCTACTGAAAATAGGATGGATGTAACAACACATGATGACACATTTTTCTTGGGATCTGCTCTTTCCTTACAAATTTTCAGTGAAGAAACTTTCAAGGATACTCACTCTGGGAGATTTACTGATTATCTTTTCCTTAGGCTGCCCTTTCTTAAATTGAGATTAGAGGGGGGGTCACTCTCAATTCCTTTGGTAGAGCAAATTTTAGGCTATTGTTTACGGGGTCCTTTGTATCCCTGAAAAAAGAAGAGATTCTTGCTTCTTATTTTCTTCTTTCACCAATAATTTCTTTTAATTTACAGACTTTTTAATAACAATGAAATCCCATATAACCCCATACATTTCCCCTATTACTAACATTTTGCATTAATATGGTACATTTTTTCAATTAATGAACCAACGCTTTTATTATCTAGAACCCATATTTCAAATTTGCTTGGTTTTTGTCTAATGTCTTTTTTTCCCTTAATTCCAAGATTCCATGTAGGGTACCATTTTACATTGAGACTTTTCTGTCTCCCTAGGCTCCTCTTGGTTGTAACAGTGTCTCAGCCTTGCCTTGTTTTTGATGACTTTGACAGTTCTGAGGAATGATGGTCATTGTCATTGTAGGATTACTCTCTGTTAGAATTTGTCTAATATTTTCCTCATATTTAGACTGAGGTTATGGATTTCGGGAGAAGAACACAAAGTCAAAGTGCCATTTCACCACATTGTAACACGATTGCTGTTCCATCAAGATGATTTATGACTGCTGGTGTTGGCCTTCATCACTTGGCTGATGCAGTTTTTGTCAAGATACTCAAGTGTAAAATTACTAATTTTTCTCTCTTTCCATATTGATTCTTTGGAAGGAGGTTAGTATGCACCATCCACATTTAATGAATAGGTAGTTATGCCTTACCTCCTTTAAGGTATTGAATCCTTGTCATTTTTTTGGCTTTCCTCTGAATGGGAGATTTGTCACATTTCCCTTCCCATTTATTCATTTATTTCTATCAGTATTGATTAGTGGATATTTATTTTATACTTTGGGTTATAATCCTATGCTACTTTATTTGTTGTGCTATTCACATTGTTCATATATATATTAGTTTGTAACATGCTTGCTAAAAACCTTAAAACCATAAACTATGAATGTATCTGCAGGTCCTTAAACAAGCTTTTTTACCCTCAGTTATGATCACAGGGGGACATTTGAATGTGTGTTTTCAGCCAGCCTCCCTCTAGTGGACACTTACCTTCTTTTTATTTTGTTTCCACTTTTTGTTGCCACAAATAATGATGTAATGAATACTCCTGTGGCTGTATTTTATCCATGCCCATGAGAACTCCTCAGGATATTTTCATAAATTTAGAATTATTGGATAAAAGCAACCTAAAGAGCTAAGTATTCTGAAATGTATTGCCCAGTTCTCCTGAAAAGCACTTGTAAAGGGGCCATTCTCACAGACCATGGATTTCGCCTACAAGTAGGGCCTCTTTTGATCTTACATGCATACTCTGAATCTAGTGTCAAATGTTCCTTTCATTTTTCCCCCCAAAACCATAAATTAGAGTTTAAAAGTGCTGTTTCTAAAATTAAATTAATTGAAAGCCTCCATAGGTGCTTCTGGAAGCAACTCGTCTTCTTCCCGTCTCCGTCTATCACCACCTTTCCCAGGAGACCTACATTTCTTACTTCTTAAATATTTGGCAATTCCATGAGAGCTATTTCACATCCACAGTGGTACTGAACTGAAGGAAAAGAAGTTACTTGCTTTCTTTTTTCCAGCTGACCTTGCAACCCGTTCCTCTAGAAGCTTTATTGGAATCTGGAGGCATCTCAATAGGTTAAAAAACAAAACAAAACAATTCTATCATTTCCTCTTATGAACCTTGGACAAAAGGAACTCTGTCTACTGGTTGTAAAACATTAATGCATTAGATGAAGAATATTTTTCTAAGCACAGCCTAATGCATCGTAATAAGATAACCCATTTTATATCTGGTTAGTTAATGCAGGAGAAGCAAAGCATGATGGTTTAGAACTCAGTCTCTATGAAAAGACACACTTTGGTTCAAATACTTTTTTATTTTAAGTTTACAGTGTGATACTGGATATGTTATCCAGCCTTTTTAGCCACAGTCTCGTTATCTACAAAATGTCTGTAACAGTAATCCTGTGTCAAATAGTATGGTTACAATGCTTTCGCTGAGGCAGTTAACACAGCACCAGGCATATAATATGTGTCCAATACATATTACATATATTAATGATAGGATGATGATATATCAGCATACCAAATGTATGTAATGTTTCCTTTACGTCTTTATATGAAAGCATATGGTTATGAGCGAAGCTAAAATCAAGCCCTTAAAATTTGACGGAACACAGGCTTCCAGAGCCTCACAGACTCTAACCGAACTGCCATTTTCTTTACTCTAGAACAGCATAATATTCACACAGCCAGAGAAGTATTTATTTAGGGTTAATATTACGTATTGATAAAACATTATGGACAAGTTGTTAATTAACTGCTAAATGCAGTATCATTTTCACCTTGGAATACTGGTCTCCCAGGTTATGTTTCATGTGCAAATTAGTACTTATTTTGCTTTAGTTAAAAAGAATCGAAAATGGTAATAACGTTCTTAGGGAATCTTTAAATAATAGAGGCTTCTTGTCCTTATGTGATGATGATCATGGTGATAAGGAAATTTAGTAAACCTTATGTGTGGTTCAAACTTTGAATTTCATAGTGGATTCTCCTATTTCCTTATTTGACCTTCTCAGGAAGCCTTTTATGTACCCATTGTTATCTCTGGTTATACAAGAGGCTCAGAGAAATTGGGCAATTTGCATTTAATCACATAAAACTGCCTCTGTACTTTTACCCTACACAAAGTGCCACTCTGCTACCATTGCTAATATGACTAAACCATTTGTAGCTTTTCAGTTGGCTGCCGCAACTGTAGTGTCAAATACCGGACTAATACCTGCATACCACAAGATTTTTCCCTCAGAGAAACCTAGTGTGGATACTGACCTGTAGAACAAGATCATGACTGCATTTAGATCACTCACAAAAAAAAAAAAAAGGTTTCCTTTTTCCATAACAGTGAGATTGCTTTTCTACAGAACTCATGAACGTATCCACATTGTATCCCCATAGGACCATCTTATATTCCAAGCTCTTTGTATGAATATTTCAAGTTGGGGAAATGAAAGCAGCTAGCTGAACAGTCTGAAAATTTAACAAAGGCACTCGTTGCTGGTTTTGTTATTTTGCTTCACTGTGTTCGATTAAAAATGGCCACTGACAAGATTTTCTGAAATGAGGTTCAAGTTAAGAATAATCCCAAATATAAGCATCTTAGGAAACTGGTTCTCTGTACCAGTTTCCAGTTAAAAACTTAGGATAGCCTGGATTTAAGCTGTGGATAATGAGGCTTAAGAAATCCAAGGGGGAAAAATAAGCTTTCTCAAATAGCACCAGTAATGAAAATTCTATTTATGAGCTAATAGTATAAAATTGAAGCACAGTTTCTACTAGTGTGTGAAGAGCTTTAATTTAACTTCCAATTCAGGTTGGAACAAGGCCAGATGGTTAACAAATGTATACTCTGTCTTCGGATAAAATTAATAGGATGCTCACTCGGTAAAAGCATAATGATGAGAGAGAATGGAGTAAAAGTCCTTATTTATGGCAATGCTTATTTAAGAAGCACAAAACCATAGATGCAGAGGAACAAAGAAAGAGGAAACTTTGCTGTTATTATTTGGTAGTATTTCACTACTGTGAGGACCCACATTTCAGGCAAACTTGATTGAGCAAATAGTAACAAAATCAGAAAAGGTTTTTGCAATGCTCCTTTTGAAATACAAGGCTCATGAGTGCATCACCTATGGTCTGAGGAAACTTTGGATAAGAGAGTTGCTTCAGATTGGTTTTCTTTACTGAGATTTATAGTCAAGCTCGATTTCTACATCGTGTTTGGGAAGACTTGGGGAAAAAAAAGACAAGGAGGAATTGAAGCTAAAAGCGAAATGTTGTCAGATATGGCTGATATTTGCAGTTAGGATAACGACAGCATCATTTATTTTGACTTCCATTCAGTAACGGCACAGTTTCAAGAGATTTAACGATAATCTCCATTCTGAAGACCGGTCAAAGATCCCCCTGCGTAATGGTGTTCTTCATGTATTAATATTTATAAAGTATGCAGTTCATCATGCTCTAGGATGAACTGCCAGTGAATGTTGTATCACTAACATCACCAACATGGATAAACTAGGTAGATCGTAGAGAGAATGCTGAAGCCACAGTAGAAGAAATAGTTTACTAGTGTTTATAATTGAATGGGTGTCAACTCAAAGAGTTGGAAGGTGAATCACAATAAATTAGCCTGTACTGGAAGTCTAAGTGGAGGAGACTTGGCAGGTAATAATTTAGCAGAAATTACCTGTCTCAACGTGAATTCCACTCCAGAAAGGTAACTAGAATTGTTAACAGCTGCCAGCTGAGTATTTAACTCAGATGACAAATGGAAACCATCTGCCACAATGCCTGGTACATAGTAAGCACTCAATTAATGAATATTAATATGCATGAAAAATGCTCGGCTATCTTACACAGTATTTTGTTTCTCTTTGGAGAACTCTGTATAATTCCTTTCCTCCCCACCACCATGGTCTTAGATGATTAACTAGGTAGGAAAACAAAGGTATGTCACAGCAAAACATGTAATATCTCACCTGAGAGATCTCTGTCCTCCGAGTGAGAAAATAAGCATGACCACTATGATTAGGGTCAGTGTCATCCCAGCAGCTTATATATAAAGCAGTGAGAAGCAGGAAACTTACTTCTGGAGTCCTATAGGTATATTTGTGTACCTATTTCATTCACAGTGTGGAGATCTAATTTTAATTTACAAATGGTACATAAATCAATTTATGTTGAATGCATAGTCACATAGAGTCTTTAACAGAGAACAGAATTCTCTGGATAGTATCATTTTGTGAGGATAAAATCCTGTGAATGATGTACTATTATTAATTCTGATTCCACAAATGAGGAAATTCATGTTTATAAAGGTGGAATAAAATATTGCTGATAAGTAGCTGATAAGAGCTACATTCTGTCTGTACTGCATAAATAATATTCTATTATGATAGCTTTATTATTACAATTATTATTTACATAGCACAGTATGTCTTAGAAAAACAAAGTTGCATTAAGAAACTAAACTCATTACTAAAATAATTTCATCTTTGTAGATTCCACTTCTTCCCACCCACTGTCCATTTGGGATGCCTTTAGAAAAGGCAGAGGGTGTGAAATCTAAAGCAGTTCCTTTAGTGTCTTCATAAGAAGTTTCAGGACAAAATGGGAACTTTTGATTAAAATGCATATGTATTTTTATGTAATCTGTGTTTTGTGCTTATTCTCTCTGTCTCTATCACATTACCAGTGATAATCAGGAGGATCATGGCATTCATATTTAGCAGTGACATAACAAATCTGAAAAAAATCTCAGCATTTAATTAGTACTGTGAATTCTTATAAAACTGTTTGATTTTTCTCCCATTAGTAATTTTAACACAAAATGTAGTCACAAAATACACTTGTCAAGACTTCTTTTAAAAAAAACTTTAAAAATGTTTGAGTGATTTTTTTTGATAGTTTTGTTGCCCTGAAAATTCTAATGTATGGAGTATAAAATGTAACGTCCAGAAGAAATCCACCAAATTGGGTTTTTTCTTTAAGTTTATTTATTTTGAGAGAGAGAGAGAGAGAGAGAGAGAGAACACACACGTAAGCAGGAGAGTAGCAGAGAGAGGGCAAGAGAGAGAATCCCAAGCACACTCTGCACTGTCAGTACAGAGCTGAACACGGGGCTCAGTCTCACAGACCATGAGATCATGACCTAAGCTGAAATCAACAATCGAACACCTAACCAACTGAGCCACCTAGGAGTTCCAGAAATCCACCATTTTGTATAATTCAATCACACAGATAACAACTAAATCCAGGCATTCAGAATCTATTTGTCAAGTCTTTTTGGGGCGCAGAGGGGTGGAAAGCGTTAGGAAGATAAACAAGCTTAAGCCAAAAAAAGAAAAAAGAAAAAAAAAAGGATGTATTGATTTACAGAAATGTTCAAAGAGAGATTTGGGAGGAAGGGCATCAGGCATGACTTGATCTAGGCAAGTGAAGAATTCCAAGATTCTTGCCTTTGTGGTAGCTTGGGCTTTCAAAGGTACTGACTCCATTTGGTGGGAAATTATTGCCTACAAGTTCCAAGTTTCTATTCTATCTGAGCAAACCACAGTGAAAAAGATTCTCTTTTCAACAAATCTTTCAAAAGCATTCACAGAATTGAATATTGTTTTTTTCTGAATTGAGTTCTCATAAGTGACCATTCCCAGTGACTATGGTGCACCTGCTTCTAATGGTAAGACCTCAGTCTTGTGCTCTCTCCTCAAGCCAGAGGTTTAGGGTTCCCAATTCAAATCAGATGAAGTAAAGTTAGGAAGCTTTGGTTTGTCAGGGGAAAGTCAAAATACAGTCAGAAACCAACTGACCAGCCAACCAAACATGGGTCCACTGCAGATTGAGAATTTAGAACTCTAATTCTTATAGTATTCTTCACAATTCAATAATCTTATTTTAGAAGCCAGTACACTGAATCTTATAACCTTCTCCATAATTAAGTGGTTTGTGGGAGATGATTTATCACTCCACCCACAAATGAGGTAAGAAAAAAAAAAAAGGATGTTCTTTTTTTATGTGAGAAACCTGTCTCTGTGTTCAGCCTTGTATCTGTTCTACATTTCTACATTCCTTGCCTTTTGCTATTATTCTGGTGTAATTTAGACCTCTATGTTACACAGCCATGACTTTCCACAAGGATTCTACAGTTCAATTTTGGTCTTGTGTTCCACTGATGTTTAATACCTCAGGATACCATTTCTATGTGTGCCTAATGGCCATATGGACACACCATACTGAGAATTATTTAAGGGTTCCTTAAAATCGATATTATAATTAAAGTAGAACAAGGCTAGAGCATACTGGGAATTCTGATAAATTGGTTTTCCAAGAAGCAGATCTTGAAAGGATGATTTTTTGCAAGTGATTTGTTGGAAGGGTTTTTACGAAGAACTCATGGGAGAATGAAGACGTGAGGCAAGGAAGGAAGAGTAGCCATGCAGAATAAGGTATACGGAAGTTAAATTTGCTTCAGTCCCGTAGGGGAGCTCTGGAGAGGGTGCAGATCATACCTGAGAGATGTCCCACCAGAAGGGGCAGAGGAGAGAGAATATGTGTATCACAGCACCCAGTCAGTTGTTGCTTAAGAGCTGCCAATCTAGCTGTTTTCACCTCTTTGTAAAGCTACAGCAGCTTGAAGGTAGGTGTCAAAAAGAAATGCTGAGGCTAATAGCACTACAGAATCTGAGGTGGGTAAGGAATCAGAAGGCACATGGGTAGAGCACTGACATTGTCTGCTGCATTACTTCTCTTGTAAAGGTATATCTCTATAGCATATGCCATTTCATCCATTACGGGAAAAAACCTTATCCAGAGAGACTCCAGTTCTATCACTAAGGTCTTCTGGGGAAAGTAGGAATAGTTAGGATGGGTAGGACTTGTTCTTTTTGCCCCGACTTAATTTGGACACTTAAAATGGAGAGCCACTATTGTAAAACCACAAATGCCAAAGGTATCAGTGGGTGATCTTACAGTAGCTGTGGGGTCAGTATTGCCTCATGATTAGGTACATAGCTCTTAAGGCAAAGAAACTTGGAAGTAAATCCTAGCTCTGCCGCTTTTAGTTATAGGAAAGTAAATGAATTTATCTTTGCATGTTTTACACATACATATTACCTGGCACATAGTTTGTGGTTAATAAGCAGTAGCTATTTATTGTAATATTATTACAATTATTAACCGCCAAACTGACTCAGATTTAGATACTTAGTTATGTTAAAAATTGACTTCTGTCTTCATAATCAAAATAAAGAACTATTACATAACTGAGACATACTCAGTCTTTACTGTTTTTTTTTGTTTGTTTTTTGGTTTTTGGTTTTTGTTTTTTTTTGGTCTGAATGCTTTAATTTAAAAGCTTTTTTTAGTTGGATGCTTTTCATGTATTGGTCATAAACCTCAGAGAGACACTGTCCCACACACACACACAAAGGAATAAGAAAGGATCATGAATTTAGACAAGTATCCGAGCCTTTATATTTTTTCCCTTTGTGAGTAAATTTCCTTAGAAATTTTTATTACATGGGTAATGCATGCTTTTGTAGGAAAATAATGGAAAATAGAGATTAAGGGAAAGAAGAAAATTAAAGGCATTAATATTCTTACTACTTACAGATGATAACTTTTACTGTCTTCAAACATGTACAACATATATTTTAAAAATTTAGATGATAGGACATATAATATAAAAATTACCAGACTTGGGGAAGGTCTTCCTATGTCAATACATTTTCTTCTAGTACTTTATTTTTATTTGTAGTTTTGTATTCCGTAAAATGAATACATAAGAAAGCCAGTTATCTGTGGTTAATTGTTGGTAGATGCCATTCTACTAAAATGTCAACCTAAATTTGCGGTAAGTAGCAAGGCTTTTTAAAAAGACAAAAACTAAGTTCATCATAACAATCATTTTTATTTTGTGTTTAAAAGAATTCAAATTACATTTTTAACTATATACTAATTCTGAGAAGGGACAAATCATACACTGACTGGAGGATATGTTTTCTGACAAATATATATGAAAACATGTATGACTTTCTACATCATTTATGTCTTTGATTTGCATAGAGGGGCCATCATTTTTTACCAATCAAAACTTCCTTGGACTTCATCAATTTGGTTTATTTGAAGCCTCTACTGAGTCACCATCATCACCATCACCAATTTTCTTCAATTGTTTACTACTTAAATGCCACAAATCATAGTCAACCAGTTTGTATTTCATTGGATGGTTTCCCACTTTTTTTTTTTTTTTTTGACTTGAAGAAATCCTGTATCTGAAAAAGTTTATTTTTGGCTTTTTAAAATGATTTACTTTCATTATTATTATTAATTTAAAATATATTTAGAATAGAAACATTTAAATCATCCGGAAAACTATAAGGGAAAGAAGGATGACTTGGCAGTAGAAAAGGAAAGGTGTTAATGTAATTAGACTAGATATTGATATTACAATCCTGCTGTAACTTTACAAAGAGCCTGTATTTCTTTATATAATATCTTTAAAAAGTAAGTTCTTTCTCACCACAAATTCCTAAATCCATCATTTTTTGTTAGCACTTAGATTCAGACATTATAAATATATTTGGCTTTTTAAAAAGATATTCATAGTAAGTCAGGCAGAGAAGGACAGATACCATATGCTTGCACATATAGGTGGATTAGGAGGAACTTAACGAAGACCATGGGGGAGGAGAAGGGGAAAAAATAGTTGGGGAGAGGGAGGCAAACCATGAGAGACTCTTGAATGCTGAAAACAAACTGAGGGCTGATGGGGGTGGGTGAGAGGGGAAGGGGTTGATGAGCATGGGATGAGCACTGGGTGTTATATGGAAACCAACTTGATAATAAACTAAGAAAAAAACTTTAAAAAATAAAAAATAAAAGATATTCATATTAGACTAAAGATATTAGATATAAGATATTTAGCTAAACCTATAAATAAAGGAACTCCACAAATTCTAGTGTTACAATGGAAAGTTATCTTTTATCTTATTTATTTTTTATTTTTGGTTTTTATTTTAAATAAGTTAAAAATGAGTACATTCTTTGGAGAATGATAAAACCCAATTTATACAGATCTCTTATATGGTACTAGTCCCAATTGATAATCTAGCTCATTCATCACATAGGTCTTCAGTATAGAGGAATCTGTATTTTCACCTTAGAACCTATAATATATAGAGGAAGCTTGCCTACTCTTAAATGTCACATGCTCACAAAGAATTTCCTGACCACCATATTTACATTGATAAAATATTGTGCCTATTTCTGCACCCTGTTTCCTTTTCTCACTTCCTGCAATTTACAAATGTATTATTTTTTATTATTTATTTATTGTATGTTCATCGATTTACTCCCTGATAATAGTACTGTGATTTCCACATAGCAGGCATTTAAGAAGTATTATAAATTGCTGGATGAGTGAATGGTGAATGATTGCATGACCTGAAAAGTAGTCCTAATATAATAGATTGAAATTTTTTCCTTGAGAATTATTCTTAAGAACACTCTTATTTTATCCTGCTGTCATAAAGACTAAATCGTCTTCTATTCTAATGAGGTATAACTGTTTAGTCCAGTCCCTGATATTAGTTGGAGGAGGTTGGATGGAAACCCGTTGCCAGGGAAAGTCAAGTACAGCAAATCCCAGGCTATTCTTGAAATCCCGAACTTTCAACAGGAAGATGAAGGCTTCTATGAGTGCATTGCAGGCAACCTTCGAGGAAGAAACCTTGCAAAGGGTCAACTCATTTTCTATGGTAAGCTAATAGAATTTCAAAAAGCATATGAAATATTTGGTAATATCTTTCATAGGAAATAATGAAAGTCATTAGCATGGTGTGGAAAAGTGTCATGGAGAAATAAAGAAGACACATGTCTAGGTTAGCATACTTAATACAGTGATGGGCAGGTGGGAATGACCGTTTTTAAAATATGCTTTTAATTCCATCATGGTCCTTGCATGCTATTGTTTATTATAATTGCTTTGAAAGTATCAGCAGTGTCACATTAAAGCTATAAAAGTTTATAACACAAAGTACCATAGAATTCAATATATTTCCCATAAAACATTCAGCAACAGCCCATGACAATCTTAATTATAATTCTAAGTAGAATTCACAAAAGAAGAGACTGACAGGAGAAATATACTGCTGAATGGTAGTTTTCAGTATTTGTTTCTGTTTCCCAGATTTTGTCTGTTGATATGTAGATAATAGAAAGCTACACAAAAATATATGTTTGTCTCAATTACCAGAATCTCAGATGAAAGCATATATTATATAAAAATTGTCTTCATGTCTTTTTTATTCAGGCCAAAATACACAGTTGCATAAAATTTGCTTCCTTTTTTTTTACAGCAAATAAACCATAATGTATACCCCAGAATTATCAAAATGCTTGCTGCTCTTAAGATATTCTTAACTTCTTTGCTAAATTTAATACATCAGTACTGGAGAACTTTTTAAGACTGTATTTATACATGACCCAAAATACTTTTTTATGTGACAAGTTTCTGTGTGACATGTTTACAAACAATGATAAAGTAATTGGAGAAAATATATATTTTTTCATAACTGGAAAATTCTAAGGTATTGTAATTACTTCATAGGAATGGCTATTGAGTATCTTATGGGGAGAACATATTGTGCATTGATTATACTATTTCCCATTTCCTTTAGAATTTCCTATTTTAACCTTGAATGAAAAGTACTATTTTATATATAGAATATGATATCCTGCTGATTATTCCTCTACAGTTGTAGCTATATATACATGTATTTTTAAACAGTCTTTCAAATACAGCATCCATTGTAAATAAAATAGTAAGAATGTGACTGGGAGATTTTTACTGGCACCAAGATATTAAGGACTTTGGCTAGTTTTTAATAAAGATTTGATTTTTTTAATAAGTAGACAAAGATATAACCAAGTAATTAACCAGAAAATGAAGTTATCTATAAACGAGAAATCAATAAGAGAGTGCTTTCTCCCATATCCATACAGAAACTATTAGCTTACACAGATTTTACAAATATTAATTCATGTGATTCTTCACGATGGTAAGAGGTAGAAATATTTGTCCTTAGCCATTTAATGAGTCCACATGGTCCTTGTGGGGTACTAACAGATAATTGGTCAATAAGACAAATATTATACTTCTTATTAACCTATTAATTTACTTGTTATCATGCTCCCACAGAAGCAGAGTACTGACTCAAGTACCTGAGAATTGCATAATACCTGAAAATTTTAAGAAAAGTGTAGGTTTTATTATATTGTGGTGTTTAAATTATAATTCAAAACCCTATTCCTCTGTACTGCATCTTTATTACTTCCAAAAGAAATCTTGAATATTGTCATTATAGAAAATGATATCATTCTAATATTATCATTATAAAAAATGAAACCTATTCAGAGAAGTTACATGACTTTCCTGATTTCACTCAATAGGGAAAGAAATAAAATCTAAAATCCAAGCCCATATAGTTGACCTGAAATCTCAAGTCCTTTCTTCCATGCATTTCCTACGTAGTTGAAGATTTAAAAGTTTGGTCTTCAAAATCTGAAACATCCAAAGAATTTACATATTAACAAAATAAATGTGTTTTAAAGTTACAATTATTGGATTAAAGCACAAACCATATGTATTTCAAACTTTTACAAACGATGTGAATTCTATATGAGTATGTATTTCTTCTCCCAGGTCAAACATATGTTAAGAAAATTTCTCAACAGTCAGCTACAAATTAGAAAATTTTGCTAATAAAATTCAGAAACATGATTCAATTTCATCCATACATCTACTTCATCTAAGTCTTGCCTTGATTTGTCCCTCAAAATTATGATAAGCATATTCTGTAAGTGGAAGTTGGCCTGATTTCCATAGATGGTAATCTCAGGCTTAGTTTTTACTACACTGAGACATCATGATTCCTTCTCAGTGACCAGATCTCTGCAGGACCTTTTATCTTAGTGGATGCAGATGGTGCAGTGGGAAAACACTGCAAGTCAGACATGCTCGTACAACTTTCAAAGACTCTCAGTCACATTTCTTTCTGCAACCACTGTGACAGTAACCAGCTCTAGGTTTTGTAGGTGTAACCTGACAGTCTGATCTTCGGTACCACACCAAATCCAACTAGTTCCCGCCTTCAGTTTTCTTTCTTCTCTTAGAGCCTACTCAGCACTTAAACACACACAACCCGGATATGCTAATATGTAACATCTATATTAACCTTGGATGATGGTAGACAGGAGCCAATGAACAAATGCTTCCTCTTCCTTTCCCTCAGTAGGCTGTTATAAAGACTCCTTCGAAGTTCACAGAAGATTGAATAACAGTAGCCTATCTTGTTGGCCGACTTAATAACTGCCCCTTGCATTGCCTCTTTCCTTCCCTGTTGACTATTCCTTTTCCTGACATCTTACCTTATTGACTGGCATTCACAACAGACAACATGAACACTACCATGACCCCTTGACTTAGACTCTGCTTTCAGGATTCAAAGTTTGGCTTCTCTATTTGTTAACTATGTCTTCTTGAGCAGGTCTAACATGCCTGCAAAAATCCTCTACAAATGATTAGAGAGAGAATTAACTGCAATTACATATCTAGCTTGTAAGAGCCAGAAATTCCAAAGGAAATTTCATTCACTCATACATATCTGAGGACGGACCTAAATAAAAGAGGGATAAATGACACAGCCAGGCAGCTTCCTGCCATCTCATGAAAGAACATTTAACTTGTACCAAACCTGTTTCTATGAATGATAGTAAGGATAATATTACCTAACACCTAAGTAGCACTTTTTAAGATTAATTAAACCAGTTGTTTTCTGCCTCAGTACAATGTAGAAGTTTCTCATATTACAAAATAAGGTTTTGAATAATGGATGTCCAGGATTAAATTTAGGTGCTGAACTTATATAAAACTCCAAAGTTCTCATTTCCTATCAAGAGTTTTATGTTGGAAAAAAATTGGACTGTAATCCTACTAAAATACAATAAGGCTCATATTTGAATTATGCTTCAAGCTATTGAATTGTAATTATGTCTGATATAGATAAACTTACTTTTAGTTAGTTCAGACCAGGTATAATCACAGGCTCACAGTGGGTTCTGATTTGGTACACATTTTCTAACTTGACCTATGTACTAATATTTACATGAAATTATTCTCTGGCCTTGTTTTTCATTTGGACCTTTTCCTACAACTCCCAAGTTACTATAAAGGTACACGAGAATGACAAATGGCAAACATTTATCTTATGCCAAAGGACCACTGATATTTACAAGATTTCTGCTGCTCCACATTGAGGCTTCTACATTTTCCTTCCCTCAAATCATATGTTTTCAGTACAATTGGACCCAGTTAGCTTTATCTTTCTGTTTTCTATAGTCCTTGGAATGTTGCACAATGTTTTGGATAATTGACTTGCCAAGTAGTTGTTCTTGTCTGTTTTTGAAACAGCCCCACCAGAATGGGAACAAAAAATCCAAAATACTTACCTGTCTATCTATGGCAGTTTGTTTTGGGAATGCAAAGCTAGCGGAAAACCAAATCCTTGGTACACGTGGTTAAAGAATGGTGAACGCCTCACTCCAGAGGTAAGCAACTATGTTGATATTAAAATCTCACCTAACTACCAGTAACAGCTAATGTGTATGGAATGCTTAGTAGGTGCTAGGAAATGTAGTATACTCTTCACATGCACTAATTTATATAATACTTAAATAAGCTCAAAGTAGCTATTAATATTATCCCCATTTTTCAAATGAGAAAATTAAAGGTAAAGAGGGCAACTAGCATAAGGTCACACACTACTCAATGACAGATCCACATTCAGATGTCATCATCACCATCATCATCATCACCATCACCATCTTAATTCACATCCACCAAACTGTTGTAGGAGCCAGGTCCTATGTAAATATTTTTCCATGCCTTATCTTATTGTATCCTCACGACAATTTTATGAGAGACACTAGTATTATTTCTTCCATAGATAAAGAAAATTGGTTTCAGGGAGGTTAAATCACTTGTCCAAAGTCACACAGTAGCTAGTAAATATTACAGTTTGTTCCAAACATAGTCTGATTCCAGAATCCAAGATCTTAAACATTAACCAGTATCTTGCTTTTATGAAAACTAACGACTCTAAACCGATAGCAAGTGGAGAACTGAGGCAGTTATCCACATTTTTCCATTTGGAGCATACTTTATTGTACACTATACTGAAAATGAGACAAAATTGGCTTTTTCCCCCATCAAATTATTTAAATAATTGTGTTAATTCTCCCTTTTACTTTGCACTTGTAGGCATAGCTAGAGACACAAAGAACATCTAGTATTTAGAAGCTGAAAATAATGTTCTTCTTTATTTTGGTTTTAGTGGAATTTTCTTCCTGAATGCCTTTTGCATAGAACATTTTCTGTTTCTTCCCACCTACTTTTATTATCTTTAAAGGTTGGTAATTGGTATACTGAAATATTTTTTAAAATTATATTTGCTCTATTAAACTATTTCATTAGGTGCACTCAAAATTGTATTTCTGTAGTCCAAATGGGACTCTGTAACAGATTTGGCTGTTTAAGCATACTATGGTAGGCTACAGAAAAGGAGAATTTAGCTCCTCCCAACTTATGACTCAATTAGAAAATTATAAAGTCATCACATTTCAGGTCTTTGGGAGACCTTATGATGGAAAGCCAAGGAAATTTCTAATCATTATATTCATCTCTAACATTATTATTAACCGTATTTTCTGGAATAATTGGAAGGGTAGAATCATCCAAATTATTCTATATACCATATAACAGAAACATAACATACACTCTATGCAGACAATGCCAATTTTCTAAGAAATGAGATCACATACAATACACTATACTAAAATTATAGGAAGTATATTTCTTTTTTTAACTTCAAAAAGCGGCTCGTAATCTTGCAGTTTACTAAGCTCCATCTTCATAAACATCAGTTATCATACACCAAAATGTCATATATTGTAGATGCACAAATGTTTAATGATGTATTCTGGTTAAGACAATGCCTACATTAGCACACTAGCATCTTTACATGACTTTTCTTTTATTAGGAAAGAATTCAAATAGAAAATGGGACACTTATCATAACTATGCTGAATATGTCAGATTCTGGTGTCTACCAATGTGCTGCAGAAAACCAATATCAGATAATTTATGCAAATGCAGAATTGAGAGTATTAGGTAAGTCATTCATTTATAACCAAAAAATTCAAAATGACATTTTAGTGAGCTATGATTATACATAATATGAACACAATTTTTCTGTAAATTAGAGATTGCTTTCCCTTGAAATAATGTGAAATGTCTTAATTAACTGTAAATAAAATGCAGCGTAAAAATTATCATTCGGTTGAGCAATACATTAGTGCTTCCAAAGGAGTCTGCTATTGAGTACATCCAAGCCAGAAGAAGGGTCCTCCAAAGCTCATGATGTTTTGAGTAGCACATGATGTTTTGAGTACAACTCAAAATTACCCATTAGGAATGTTTTCACCTGCAAACAACCAAAAAAATAGGAAAAGAAAATCTCAATTTATAATGATTTAAACAGGTATTTATTTTATCTTTTAACAAGAAGTTCCAGAGTGGTAGTTGAGCCATGGCACTGTGATGGATAATATTATTCTTAAAACTGTTCCCTCATGCTTGTAGCCTTGAGGGAGTAACTGCTGTAGCTACAGAAGTAAAGTGCATACTTAAGGGGGAAGGAGAGAAGACAGAGAAAAGAGGCCAAATCTATCCCTCTCTTTAGAAAATGCAAAATTTTCCATGCATCCTTACAGTAAAATCATTTTATGCCAATGGCGAGAACCCACAAGACCACCCAGACCTCAAAGAAAGCTGGGTAGATAAGTGCCTGTAGTGGAAATTTTGGGATAGAAGTAGTTCAAGAATGATATTCTGAGTGGTGGTGGTTGCAGTAAGTAAACCACTAGTGTCTTTTATCACAAAGTTTTCTTAGTGGTAGGAAGAAACAGGATGAAAGAGAGGAAGGATCAACCAAAGAGATAAGGTTTCATAAGTTTATGGACAATGGCCATTGATTTGCCTGTTTATTCTTTTAATCTCTCCTATTTATTGAACTTTTATCATGTAAAAATATAGTTATCAATACTTAAGCGATCTTTACTCTCATAGAACCTATAGTTTCACTGAGGGGGAAAACAAGCTAAGTTTTAAAATATGATTATTATGGTCAATAACCGAGAAGGTGGTATCAGACTTCATGACAAGCTGGAAATAACCAAAGTTGGGGACATTCTCTTTAAGCTGAGAACCCACAGAAAAGCATGCCCAAGTCAGTGGAAGGGCAGAGAAGCAATACTTGAAATTCCCAGAAACAAGAGAATGTGGCATATCTCAAGGAATTTCAGCCCACCTAGACTTCAGGCAGGAGTGGGGACTGAACACATAGGTTCCCACATTCATGAAGCTGGAAAGACTCACATGCATCCAGGCAGTCTAATGATTTCTCACTCTCATGAATTGGTATTTGTTCAACATTTATTTAGTGAGGAGAAAGCTGAAACCGACATTTTAAAAAATCTGCTCAGCTTACCTGCTTCTACAGAAGGCAGAATATTTCCATTTTGCTGGTTTAAAGCTTGCCTGAAGAAATCTGACAAAATGATAGAGTATTTCTGCTTTATTTCAGTGATATCTTATATTTCACATTTAGGATCATTACCTTGACTGGAATAGATTTAATGTTTTCCCTAATCAGGGTAAAAATCTCTTCTTCTCTCTCTTATGGGACCATCTTCACCCTCTTCATTGTAAACACTATTAAGAATATGACTCTTTGTAACTTGGTTCTTCCCCTGCTACAATTTGCTTCTGTCATTGCAATGACTAGCACCAAAACAAAAATAAATTACATTTATTGAACACATACTTTGTGCCAGGCACTATGCTAGAGTTCTTTACAGATGTTATCTCATTTAAACTCTTCAGTAAATTTCTGAAGTCATATCTATTGTCATCTTCATTTTTCAAATGAAGGTAGAACTTCAAAATGTCAAACTGGTAACTGGCCCCAAAACAACCTGAGCAAAATAGCTTGAAAAAAACTCTGGGGACCAACACTGAATTCTGTCTCATACCCTACATCATCATGCTGCCACATGTTCATTAAGAGAGTAACTTAACAATTTTGTTTTTAATTTTTTTTAGCCTCAGCTCCTGATTTCTCTAAAAATCCCCTTAAAAAAAATTCTGTTGTGCAAGTTGGTGGGGATATTACTATCGAATGCAAACCAAATGCTTTTCCTAGGGCAGCCATCTCCTGGAAAAGAGGCATGGAGAGCCTGAGACAGAGCAAAAGGTAAATAAACCTCTATTTTGTTTTATATTTTGAAAGTTTGTCATACAATGTCTTCTAAATTTAAGTCTTCTAAAATCCTTTCCCTTAGGGTAAGCTTACAACTGGGTACCCACAGATACCAAACATTTTCACATGGTAGCAAAAATGAAAGAATCTTAGAAACTTAAGACGTATTTGTATAATTTTGCTGCAACATATTTAGTGCATGCACTTGTAATAGATATATTTTTAAAAATCTTTTAAGACCTTTTTTCTATATTCAGCTTGAAGATTATTCCTGACCCAGCCTGCTGAGAAATCAGTGAGAAGAACATTACATAAAAGAGAGAGACACTTATACTCACACACCTGGTGTTGTGGTTTTTAAATAGTCACACAGGTGTTCACCCCATGACAAAATGAATTCTCCACATGAAAAAAAAAATGTAGAGAGGTTCCTGTAGAGAAAGAAGAGAGGTTTCCTTCTGTTCTGGATGTGATTGAGAAATCCTGGATCAGCACTGGCATGTTTTCTATGAGAGTTTAGACAGAGCAAAACAGGTGTTTTTCTCTACTTGGAATAAATTGCATGGCATTATACTATAAAACCTTGTATACCTAGGGATAACTAGGCAGTAGTTGCAGCTCTATTGTAATGACACATGCATGTTAGCATGTGATCAGATGTGCACTGGAATACTTCTGTGAATGAGCCACTGTGCTGAAGATATGAAAATGTTTCAGTGAGCTCTTTGTCAGCATCATATGTGTCATTAACTCCTGTATATAGCCTATCAGTCTGGTAACAGAAATGAATAAGACAGGCCAGGTAAAAGAAAGGACAGGGGTATCTGGATGGCATCTAGATGGCTTAGTTGGTTAAGTGTCTGACTTTGGCTCAGGTCATGATCTCAAGGTTTGTGGGTTCAAGCCCCGCGTCAGGCTTTGTGCTGACAATTCAGAGCCTGGAGCCTGCTTCAGATTCTGTATCTCCCTTTCTCTCTACTCTTCCCCCTTTGGCACTCTGTCTCTCTCTCTCAAAAAATAAATAAACATTAAAACATGTTTATATATTAAAAAAAAAAAGGAACAGCTGAAGTGTGATGAGAAATGGTGGTCTGTCAGGGTATGAGACAGGACTGTGATGGTCTGGAGACTGAATTATACACCAAAACGAGATAGTCACTTCAAATTATGATAGACATTGTTTTGTGGGAACATAGAACTTCAGACATGGTTGTAGGTTTTCAAATATTTGGAGAAAAACTAGAAATCTGGGTTTTGGAATGGAATCTTCTGCGCCGGTAAAAATGTCATAGGCTGGATATAGGGATGACATTTTGTTATTTCTGATCTAGGACTGCTGTTGTGGTCAAGGGAAAGAAAAAAGGGGGTTAAAACAAATAAGAGGTGCAAATTGTACAGAGTCTATCAGGGTTATGTCTGGAGCCTTGAAGACCCTCTCCTGACATGACAAGATATATAAGATAAAGACCTTTCTAGGGCACTCTCCTTCCTTACTGTCCCATATTCCCGGTGGTCTCTATAGCCCTACACTGTAGCTTTTCCCGGACAGAGATTTTGTCAGATCTATCTATGCATAGATATGTGCCTCTGGAATAGAACCTAAACTCCATAAATATCTGTGGGATGAATGAATGTGTCAAAACAGAGGACTCTAAGGTTTCGCCAGCATTAGAGAGAAGCTCTTCTGGATGACATGCCTTGAGACATAAGAACAGAGGCTTCAAAGCAAAGGGGGAAAAGACGGATGAAGGGAAATCTGTTGCCCTGGCTCTGACTGGGCTTCTTCCTCTGTGTAAACTGCCTAGGAGATCACTGCCAGTATTCTCAACAGCTTTGGATGTGGATTCCTTTTAAATGTTTCCTCTTTGATTCCTAAAACCTAATTGAGGTTTGAAGACACTACTGTAGAATTCAAAAACTCAAGAGATCCCAAAGTATCAAACACAGAACTCTGTACTGAGAGTTGGGACACACTGATTAGTTCACTTCCTAAAGTGACTCAAAGTCTTCACATAACGAGCAGGAATGATGGCTGTTTACTTTCTATAACCTTTAAAGACTTAAATACAATGTATGTGGGGAGAAGAAAGAGAAGGAAGAAAATTTAAATAAAGTAAGAAAACAAGAGGGAAAAAATTTTTTGAGGGAAACTGCTTTTGCAACAACTTTTAAGGTTTATATTTTGCTTTGTCCTATATCTAATGAATTTGGGATCTTTTCATCTTTTGAATAATCACTAATAGAGTATCAGATTAAGCATTGTCTCATTGTAATTAAAGGAGTGATCTGTGTGATTTCTATTCACAGATGCTGCTTCTCTAATTCTATTCTCTCATTGCTATAGGACCTCATTACAGGTTTCAATAAAAGAAAATAAACAAATTATCTCCTGAGCAGGAGTCTTAAAAATTTGAAAAAAAAATTTGAGCCCCAGAAGTAGATAGTAATTACAGAGGTGTATCTCTGCCAGTTCTAGATCACCTTAAGCAGTAATTTGCAAAGGTCATAGAGCCATCCACGAGACTTTGTGTCTCTGCATGATCCCTGTCCTGTCCCCTCTTCTATTGCCTTCTGACCTCACTGGTTTCATTAACTGCATGCCATCATCCTGCTTTTTGGGAAATACAACATCTATGCTTCCATTGGTGTTGACTTAGTGGCTTTTTTGTACTCTCATCATGGGGATTACGAAAGGGGTTGAAGACAAAAATTAGGGTAGTGATAGAAAGAAAAGAAAGAAGGAAGGAACAAACAAAGGAAAGAAGGAAAGAAGGAAGGAATTTTACAGAGCCAGATCCTAAACACAAAGACAGAACACTGAATCCCAGTATACATTTTTAAATGCCACACCTGACTGCTTATTTTATTTCAATAGAAACATAAATAAATATAATTTCTACCCTCTTTAAAACCTAAAAAAGGTTTTAAAAGTCACATATGGAAAACAACTTAAATGTTTACAATGATTCCAAGTAGGAATAGTTTTTAGTTCTTGACCTTGGAAATACCTATGAGGGAAAATGCACATTTTTACTTTCTGTTATAAAACTTCTATATGGTCGTGTCTACTTTGAAATTTCATTGTCACTAACTCTTGCTTCCAATAAAGTGTAACTACCTAAAGATGGTTGAAAGGACTCTAAAGAAGCCTATTCAAAGTAATCTTACTGTATTGCCTACTTATAAGAAAAATGGTGGCAATATATATGTTTTGACAATTTCTTCCACTCTACATGAAATGAGACAGCATACATCACCTAGCTAGTAAATGATAAAGCTTGGACTCTATGCCAAGTTGCCCATCTCTGTCGTCAGGTTTTCCACTCCACAGGTAACAGAGAACATACTTGATTCTTCATTTTTTGAAGGGCTGTTGTTACATGATTTAATCTAATTTCACGTGTTGGTAATTCAGATCAAGCAAGAATTCTAAATGAAATTAACATGTTTCTTCCTGGCCTGTGTGCCTCAATTGAAGTCTTGACTATTTCATACTTTCTGCCTTTATAAGTACCTGTATTCATGGCAGACTGTCTGAGTAGAAAAGTTTTCCTACGACTGAAAATAGGTAGGTAGCATTAGAATCCAAAGGCTGCCTGGCCTCCTGCTGGGAATGTTTGCTCTTATGACATGTACCTCATTCTTTTTGGAGCTACAAGTCATCTAGCAATAACACCTGAACTGAAGAGAAGCAGAGTATGTTCTTGTGGGGAAAACGGGGGTGTGTTGCAAAGAACTCTGCATTGGGAATTAGAAAACAGGGATTTTATGGGGCGCCTGGGTGGCTTAGTCGGATAAGCGTCCAACTTTCGCTTAGGTCATGATCTCGCGGTTCGTGGGTTCCAGCCTCGCGTCAGGCTCTGTGCTGACTGCCAGCTCAGAGCCTGGAGCCTGTTTCAGAGTCTGTGACTCCCTCTCTCTCTGACCCTCCCCTGCTCACGCTGTCTCTCTCTCTCTCTCCTAGAAATAAATAAAACATTAAAAAACACACACACACACACACACACACAGGGATTTTGGTCCTAGTTCTCTCACTGATGAGTGGCCTGACCTTGGATAAAACCACTAGTATTCTCTCTCTCTCTCTTTTTCTTTGAGGTTACTCGTTTCTGGATTTATTTAAGATGAAATAAAAGGAAAAACTTTAAGAAACCTTAAACACTATTCCCATGCAGTGACTGCCAGAATAGAGATTATATATTAGAAATAGAAATCGAAATCAATACAAAACATTAGTGTGCCAGGTTAAAATTGCAGCTGCTATCATAGTTATAATTTTCTTTATTTTTCGCTGGTTTCCTCAGGTGACCAAGCGATTGAGCCAGACATGGTGATTGCTGTAAATTGTTCAAAACAGCTAAATTGATCTGATTGGATGAATTCAGAGGTTAGAGAGTTCTGGAAGCCATATGGTGGCACCACGGCGTGGTGAGCACCACTGTTTCCTTCACCCTTGTGAGCCCAGCACCTGGCTCAAACCTAGGACATAACAGGCATTCAATAAATATTTTCTGTATTGCTAAATCAATGAAAGGTAAAATTTACTTTGTGTTCTTTCTATCTGCCTGACTTAAAACATTTTGCATTTAAACCAAAAATGTACTTAATAATTAATAGGCCCATGATGTGTTCATTCCATCTGTAAATATTTAATGAGCACCTATTATGTTCCAAACACTACCCTAGGTGTTGTGGGTAAAACGTTAAGCTAGCCAAATATGTGACACATAATATCCTTTCATAAGAAAGTATTTCTCTTTGAAGTTATTGGGAGTCAGAGGATCTGGGTTCAAGTCCCTCGCCTACCCCTCACGTAATTGACAACTTGCAGCAAGTCCTTTAACTTCAATAGTCCTCACTTCAAGAAAATAATATTTGTCTCTCCCATATGGTTCGACGAGACTCAAATGATGGTATGTATGGAAAGGCTAGGTGATCTCTATACTCTACTGCTGCTGGGTGCATTTATTGCTATCACCCTAATCTTTATGCAAATGCAAGCTACACAGTCTTACCTTGCCAGCCAGGGTAAAAACCACAAACGTTACCACAGTCAGTCAAGAAGAATACAGATTAAGCTGATCTCTGCAAGGCATTCTGAGGCAACTGAGGGAATCAATTCCACATCTGCTAAGTTTGATTAATCGCTTCTTTTTTTCCTCATGGATCCACTTAGCAACTGAACTGACAGAAATCAAAGGCCTAGATTTATTTATCTCCTTGTGCTCAGCGACTGCTGCCTACCTGCTCAGGGATCACCTCATAAATTTACTAGGAAATGTTAACCTGCTGGACAGACAGCTCCAAGTTGTCCTCTGACAGGCAGCATTAAATACAGTGCCTAAACCACCTAAGATTTGGTCAGAGTGCACATACAATCTTGGAACAATAAAAATAAAGAGATAGAATGTTTTTCCCATTATTGAAAGATAATTGAATTAATAAATAATCCAATACATTTCTTCCTCATTCTTCTAAAAAAAAAGAGGGGGGGTGCCTGGGTGGCTCAGTTGGTCAAGCGTCCGACTTTGGCTCAGGCCATAATCTCACGGTTCATGGGTTCGAGCCCCGCATCAGGCTCTGTGCTGCCAGTTAGCTCAGAGCCTGGAGACTGTTTTGGAATCTGTGTCCCCCTCTCTCTCTGACCCTCCCCTGCTCGTGCTGTCTCTCTCTCTCTCTCTCTCTCTCAGAAACAAATAAAACATTAAAAATATAGATTAAAAAAAGAAAGAAAGAAAAGGAAAATCCACCACATTTCTCTCATTTCCTAAGATAAAATAAAATAAAGCAAAACAAAACAAAATCCAGTTATAGAGCAAATGGTCATTAATAATGAAAACAAAGATTTTAAACACCTTCTATAAGTCAGGCAGTATATCAGATACTTTATATATCTTAATATTAAAGTATAGTTTTTATATGCAGATACTTTCCTGAGGAATGAAGTTGCCACATAGTTACATATGGTTACTTTTCTACCACTTTTACCCTGGTAATCTCAAAGAGCTGAATAAAAAGATACTTGGAGATTCACTGCATATCAAACTGAAAAGTAGAGGTTCTATCCCTTGGAAATTGGTCTTAGAATGTGATCATATTTCCAAGACTTGATATAAGAGAACTGCTGAACTCCTAGGACCAATTCTATTACCCTCTATCCACTTGAGGTTGGAAAGAGAGGGAAAAGGTTGGGGAGACAGAGAGAGAGAGAGAGAGAGAGAGAGAGAGATGCAGTTACAAACAGACCTCAAATCCATGAATTTTGGGTGTGTTATCCTGTAATACTGACACTATGAAACCATGTGTGGCCCTTGGTCCCTGGCACAGTGCATGTACCTTTTGGGAACATATGAATCCCTTAGGTAGCATGGAATCCAGTGGTGGGTCTTATTCAATATTTTTGCCTTTGAGCCCCAAATCTGGCAGGCCCACTTCCACCTGCACAGCGCTCCAAAATCCTGAGACCTCCCTCCTAAACACAATAGTCATTCGTGAGGATGGGCTGGGGGGAGGGCTTGGGTAGTTGAAAATGGTAGAGAATGAGTAGGAAAGGGAAAGTAGAGATGAGTGAGAAGGAGATGAAGAGAAAGAATGATAAGAGATAGGAACAGGGCATTCTCTGTGCCAAGAGAGAATTGATGGTTAAAGAGCAAGTCATTTGATCTTTCTTCTCTTCATGAGTAAAAAAGTACCCTTGGGAGGGCCTATTTGAAAGCTTAGCATACTGACACAGAAGATGAACAGAATAAGGATTAAAGTTTTTCTTCATTCCACTCTTTGCTGAACTAGCTGGACACAGTAGTTCCTTTGGTTACATAGGCCATTACTCAACATTTTGTCACCATTCTGCTTTTCCTTTGAGCCTTTTTATAACCATCTTACATTGTGGGGCATCACCTAATGGGAGTCTGTCCGCCTGGATGCAAGGGAGCCAGTTATATGTTGCTCCCTTCCTGTTTGACCCTCCTCTATGTATCTTTCAATATCTGCTGTATATATCACCACTTCACCTTTTTCCTTTACCTATATCCCCAGGTGCTCACACTTAATAAAATATCCCCTCCACACACGTCTATTCAGTGCAACTTTAACCAGAATGTCACACCCGGCAAGCAGGCTTTTCTCTCTCTTCCTCCTCCTTGCAAAGCTTCCTAATGGAACAAGCAAATAAACCTAATTTTATTTTGTATCACCACCTACTTAATGTAATAGTGCTTAGTACATCAGGTAGCATGAGTATCAAATAGGCAAATGAACCATATGTTCCCATGTTTAAGGAAGAATGACAGTCTGCATAATGCCAGGCTTATTACAACCTCCCTTCTGTGCTGCTTCTAGGTAATAAAATTTTAAATTGTTCATACTCGAGTCCTGAGAGCCTTGTTAAGGAGAGCCTTTCCAAGGGAATACACGCTGAAGATGTCAAGAGCCATCTGATACCCTTGCCTCTGTCACGCAAAGATTTAACAAGCTAAAATCCTATGTGCCCCTGTCAGTCATGACCTCATTTTTTCCCTCTTGCCATCCAGTCCTTCTTTCTTTATCCTCACTGGCCTCCATTGGTCTGGAGCGCTGACCCTTCAGCACAATGCATGTGAAACCACCTGCCTGCCATGGTCAGAGAACGCTCTGGTTCATTAAAGACGTAAAGCCTACCTTTAAACTCAGCCTGCCCAGCTGGGTGTGTGCTGTTTTATACCACTGCCTTGGGTTAGACTATTATTGCTGTAGTTCCCTATTTAAAATGTTTTAACAATGGGTAACACCATCCTGTGGCCTTAAACCAAGGACACAAATGACAAAGAAAAGAAGTGCCACAACTAAATAGCATCTTATATTCTCGCGCTGTACCTTATGATGAAAAATATATAAGCTTCATTGTGGAGTTTGAATTTGTAGTTCTGTATCAGTAGGCTTCAAATTTGATCATATATAAGAGCCTTGAAAAAAATGCAGACCCCAGAACTGTGTCCAAGACTGTGTTCAGTCAGTGGGTATGAAGTGGGACTGAGGCATCTGCATTTTTATTGTAAGTTCATGCCTTCTGCTCTGAGGAGAAGCTGAGACTGTTGAACAACCCCTAGAGAAACACTGGTTTGATGCAAACATATTACTGGAAAAATAGAAACTTCGTTTTATCTCCTTTCCCCCCAGAACTTTGCTTCCTATATTAAAATGCTTGATTGTTCATCTTATCTCACTGCTGCAGAGATAGAAGTTCTTAGGTCAGTTACTTTCTGAAAACATGAATACAATGGGCCTTGGAATGGTATTCACTTACTTTAGTGGTTGCTTCTAATTTTGAGTGACATTTATATCCTCCAAAGTTTACATAAGTATTCAGCAGCCGTAATTTTATAAAAAGAAAAGGTCAGTTATTAATGCAATTTACACAAATGACCTTTTGTTCTTAGTTTGACTTTTGAGGACAGAAGTGATTATTTGATTTGCTTAAAATACAACGCTCTTTACTTAGAAATGAAATGGTTGCTCTGCAGGTATTTGTTACACCCACACCTTTTCATCCATGCTGGTGGGCATGTAGAACATAAATCAGTAGAAATAAATGGGAGGAATACAATTGCTGTCTTGTAGAAATTATGATCCAGTTGAAGAAATAAAAGCCCAACCAACTGTGTGAAAGTCAGTCTTGTTAATATCTTCACAATGAAGAGTGAGGCTTGTCAGAGCAATTTTTTTTTTAGTCACTGGCTATTATTTCCCATTTTCCTTTGTCTTTTTAATTTTTTTCCCATAGTAGAATAGTGGGAATTTGTTTTTGTTTTTGTTTTGAGGGGGGTGGTGTTTTTGTTTTGTTTCCAAAGAAAACTAATGCTAGAGCCCATTTCATAAGACAGCTAATATAGAACCAATCTGGCTAATGTCCTGGAGGGGGATCCAGAGCCCCTCTCCATGCCCCACCCAGTTGCCCTCAGCCACAGCTGCCTTCATTCTAGCAGCCCGTGGTGTGCCCTAAGAAGCCCCCATATTTCCTGAGAGCACAGTTAGAGAATTGCAGATTTGGAGTGACAAATCTGATTCTCAAGTGTGACTTGTCAAACTATTCATTTATTTATAAGCACAGTTGCAAACCAATTTGACAGGCCTTGTGAAAAAATTCTGGGTTTATAAATTTGAATGAGCTCCGAGTCTCGTGGGGGAAGCAGACAGGTCAACAGCTCCAGTGCAATGGGGCGTGTGTCATCACAGACAGAAGATGGTGAGAACTGACTCGGCTTACAGCTGTTCAGAAAGTCCTCTGAACGTTGGAGGGAATGGAACGGGCCCTTGAAGTGTATGGAGGAATTTTTCCTAGAAAACAAAGGTGGGGAGAACAGGTTTATTATGAGGCTGCCTTACTGCATAGTCAGTGTCATACATGATGCCGGTTGAAAGACTTGGATATGCACTTACCTTCCTCACTGCAGGATAGAATTCCTCCAAGTAGAGAACACAAATCATTTTGGGAGCCATCCAATGGCTGACTCTTTGACTGCTTACAGATGCTGAGATATACTGAAGTATACACATTTTTGTTTTCATTCTAAGATTAAATTAGAATTAAAGAGAAATCCGTCTTTCTCATTGTTGACCCGGAGTCTCCTCAAATAATAACAATAGTAGTGATAGTAATAATATCAACTTATAGAGTACCTCCTATGGGTGGGTAGTATGTTGAGATGTTAAAGACATCATTTCATTTACTTTTAAAAGATACCTATGAGGGGGACATTATTTATTTATATTTTTCAGATGGTTAAAACTAAGGCTTAGTGAAGTTAAACATCACATCTAAAGTCACGCAGTTTATGAGTAATAGAAATGTGTTAAAATCCAAAAAGGTCTGATTTGAAATTTCTGTGTAATCTTAAATACCACAATGTAGGCCTTTAGTTAGTTTTCTGATGTAGTGCAGTGTCCATATGTGGAGCTAAAAGCAGACCATCATACTATTCACATTTCATTATTTTTTTTCAGTTAAGACTAAAACTCTTCAAAAAACAGTGATATCTACAGTCAAATTCCATTTTTCTATCAATAAAAGGTAAAGAATTAGTTTATATATTATAGCATAGATGGAGGTTTAATTCACACCAATAAAATAAAATAAATCAGTCCTCTCAGTGGCTTAGCCTCCTATACCTACAATATTCAAATGATTCAAATGACTGATTGGATTTTTAGTGTAACATACAACATAATTTTTGGTGACATATAGGCATAGATGTGCAAATTTGGTACCTAAGGATAAACTCCTCAAGGTCCTTGAAGGACTTGATGTAGGTATGAAATTATGTATTATAATTAAGAAGAAGAAATAGAGTTATCAGGCAAGAAATCACGTCTAAGTTGGTAACCCATCCTCAGCCATGTTTGTAAGCTTAGTTCTGTAGACTTTGAGGAATGCAATTGTTTAGCAGCCAAAAGGGAACCAGAATTGGAAATTCCACTCACATCCACCACCAAAACCACCTTCAGGACAGGAGGGGAAATCATTTCACAGATAAACCTGGGTTCTAGAGTCGACTGTAACAAGCCGCTTAATGAGCTCTGGACAAACCACAGAACTTTTCAGTTCCTTACTTTCTACATCTATAGGATGCATGGGTGGTAGGCTCCCCTTTATCGACAATGTCATTGATTTAAAAAGCAACACGTATTAAAGCCTAGGGAATAAAGGAATTTGGCAAATGTGCACTTGTCCTCTGAGATAATAATAAAAAAAAAATCACTGAAGGACAGAGATAGGGTGAATTTTTTTAAACATGTATTTATTGTTGAGAGATAGGGAGAGAGACAGAGCACAAGCAGGGAGGGGAGAGAGAGAGGGAGACAGAGAATCCAATGCAGGCTCCAGGCTCTGAGCTGTCAGCACAGAGCCTGACGTGGGGCTAGAATCCTCAAACGGTGAGATCATGACCTGAGCCAAAGTTGGACACTTAACTGACTGAGCCACCTAGGGACCCCAGAAGTAGAGTGAAAAAGGTAAATAATAAATGTTCCAGCCCAAATCCCTCACTTGTTATGCCTGACGGAAACCAATGACCTCAGGGATAAAGCTATGGGCTAAAGGTCACCTGGCTGTACTTTTATCTTGTCTGTCTGTCTCAAAGTATGCCACACATCCAACTTTACATTTGCAAACTTTCAACATCTTGAGATCACACAATAGGCTCATCATCATATACGTAATGAAAGTGTAATCAAAATGTCCTGGCAACATTTGAACTTTGATTCTGCTCCACTCTGGCTCTCTCATTGTGTTTTCAATTTATTCTCCTCTAGTTATTTTGGGAGCATACTTTTTTAAAAAATGCCTGTCAAGTCTTGTGTTCACAAACTTTTTTGTCTTTTGTCAACTATGTAATCTCCTGTCTCTTCTTTTGCTATGCTTGGGTTGTGAGGCATATGTTAGCATATGAATCTGTATTAATTCCCTTTTGTGTTTTCTCCAGCATCCCAAAGTACTGTGGCAAACGGAGACACTTTTCTTTATCTTTCCTTCTCTTCTTCTACTGAACAGTGAAATATTCCTCTTAGGCCCCTTTCACTGGATTAATTTAGCTAAGCTCTCCATCTGATGCTGTTTTGTTAATGTTAAATCATATTCCTTCACATTTCATGGGAATCAGCCCAGCACTGCACTCTGGCTTGCTATTGGAATAAAGACACATCATGACACCAAATAATTATGTTATTTAGCAATTGCTCTTATCTGCCACCTCCTAATTTCTGTCACCATTCAGTCATCCAGAATCTGTTTGTGTTGTGTGTCAGCCACTACAAAGCTGGCGCTTAAATTATTTCCGTATATTAAATAAGGAATCACATTTTGATAAATTTTAAGTTCTGAATATCTGATGCTTGGTTTAGGACACTTGAACCTGGGACTTAACTTTTAAACATTTGGCCGTTCGCACCGATTAATTACACATTAGATATAAAATACAACTGCAGAAACCAGGAATTTAAAAAAAAAATTAGACACCAGTAGCAGTGATGTTTTGACTTCCATGTAAATGAAGAGGTGTTTGAGTGCATTTTAATCTCCACATAATGCTTTTCAACAATTCTTTGTGAGCTAAACCCTTTCAGTTTGCTGTGTAATGACCCCCAAATCATGTTTGATTAATCCCTTCTGGGGAAGCATATCTTTAGTTATTTAACGTGTTTAAAATGTATGTTCCTCTAGTTTGTTGGGAGTGGTGATAAAGGGCCACATACCAGCACCCATGCATGTCTGCTTTCCCCTAGGCACCAAGAGAAATGTGCCTTGTGGCAAAATATAGCAAAATTGAATTTATTTGTGCTGCCAATTAGTGATGCCACTTCATGTAGGTTTTCATTTTTTACTTTTCTTGCCTTACGCACCTCCCATTGCACATATAAATTTAAACACACCGTGCTTAATGTAACTCCGTTCCAGAGACCAAAGAAACACTATTATTTGTCTGGACCTAGGAGAGAGGCAAAGAAAATACTACAGATATAATTGCTCTATTTTTGTGAATTGGTTAAATAATTAGGAATGGCCACCTCCCCCCAACAGGGTCCATGTCAACACAATAACTTTAAAAGATTTTAGCATGGCTTTGATTAAAACTTTAGTTTCAAGATCAGAATTGCATGAAAGAAAGATTAAGGCTTGTTTTGTATACTCAAGTCTTGTCCTTGGTTAGACTGATTTGAATGTATCTCTTTAGTTCTTGTGCTACTTTATAGGATGTCAGCAAACTAACAGAAAGTCAACTAGCCAAATAACTCTTTTGTTTATACCTATACCTAGCGTTCATTTTTATGCAGAAGTTATTTGTCTAAGTGGCTTTCTGTTGGTTTGCTGAATTTTCTGATAATGTGAATAAATGTACATGTAGAAGAGTCTAAGGATATCAGAGTAAATACAGTCAAAAAGCATATTTATTAAGTACTTATGAATTGTAGGTATTCTTAGAAAATACAAAGAAATAAAGAACAGCATTTACCAAGTCTGGGGTTCTCATTCTCTTCCTGGCTAATGCTCAGTATCTTAAATATGTTTTTAAATTTAATTCTCAAAACAATGTTGTTATTATTTCCATTATCCCCATTTACAGGTAAATTTTACAAGGAAATCAAGCAAGTACTTCCAGTGTACAACAGTCAAAAAGGGGGAACCAGAACACAGAAAAAGCAAACTGACTTTGGAGTTCATTGTCATAAAACCCCTATATCAGTTGCCTCAAAAAATTCAGACTCACAGTCTATTTAAAGAGCAAAAACTTGTCTAAAAAGAAAATTATGACAAAGGAGCTAATGCAATACAGTGAAGCAAAGATAGTTTTTTCAACAAATATTACTGGAACAATTGAACACCAACATGCAAAACAAAAATTTTTTTCATGAATCTAGACACAGACCTTACATCTTACACAAAAATGAACTTAAAATAGATCATAGACCTAAATATAGAAATAAAGCTATAAAAACTCCCAGAAGATATGGAGCTGAGAGAAAACCTAGATGACCTTGGGTATGGCCATGACTTAATTTTTTTTTTTAATTTTTATTTATTTTTTAGAGAGAGAGAGGGGTGGGGAAAGTAGGGAGGTTCAGAGAGAGAGACACACACACAGAATCTGAAGCAGGCTCCAGGCTCTGAGCTCTCAGCACAGAGCCCAACGTGGGGCTTGAATTCATGGACTGTGAGATGATGACCTGACACTTCGTAGACGAAGCCAACCCAGGTGCCCCGACCATGACTTTTTAGATAAAACAGCAAAGGCAGACTCATGAAAGAAACACATAAGAGGCTGGACTTAATTAAAATAATTTTTTAAAAATCGCACTGTGAAAGACAATGTCAACAGATTGAGAAGTCAATCCACAGATTAGGAAAAAATATCTGCAAAAGACGCATCTGATAAAGAACTGTTATCTAAAATATGCAAACAGTGATTAAAACTCAGGGATAAGAAAACAATTACCATAAAAAATGAGTCAAAGACTTTAGGAGGTCTTTGACACCTCACCAAAAAGATATACAGATGGCAAACACATGTATGAAGAGTTTTCACATCATATTTCATCAGGAAAATGCATATTAAAATGAAATATTGCTGCAAGGCCATTAGAACGGTGAAATCTGGAATACAAACACCAAATGCTGGTGAGGGTGTAGAGCAATGGGACCTCTTTCATTGCTAATGGGAATGCAAAATGGTACAGCCACTTTAGGAAACAGTGTGGAGGTTTCTTACAAAACTGAACATGGTCTTTCCATACAATCCATATATCACACTTCTTAATATTTACCCAAAGGACTTGAAACTTTTCTCTATACAAAACTCTGCACACTATAATTTATAGTATCTTTATTGATTGTTGCCAAAACTTGGAAGCAAACAAGATATTCTTGAGTAAGTAAATGAATATGTAAACTGCCACATCCAGGCAGTGGAATATTAGTGCTAAAAACAAATGAGCTATCAAGCTATGAAAAGATATGGAGGAATTTTAAATGCATATTTCTAAGTGAAAGAAACCAATCTGAAAGGGTTACATACTGTTTGATTGCAATTTTATGATATTCTGGAAAAGGCAGAACTATGGAGACAGTAAAAAGATCAGATTGCCGGGGGGTAGAGGAGAGAAGAATAAATTGGTGGAGCACAGAGGATTTTTAGGACATTCTTGGTGTGATGGTATAATGATGGATACATGTCATTATACATTTTCCAAACTCCGAGCGTGTACAACACCAAGTGTGTTTCCTAGGGTAGACTCTGGGCCCTGCATGATCTGATGCGTCAGTGTAGATTCCTCACCTGTAACAGATGTACCACCTGTGGGAATGCTGATAATGGGAGAAGCTATGCATGTGTGGGGGTATATGGGATATTGGTACCTTTCTCTCAATTTTACTGTAAACCTAAAACTCCTCTTTAAAAAAAAAAAGAAGGAAGGAAGGAAGGAAGGAAAGAAAGAAGGAAGGAAGGAAGAAGTGCCTGGGTGGCTCAATCAGTTGGGCATCTGACTTCAGCTCAGGTCATGATCTCATGGTTCATGGGTTCGAGCCCCACATCAGGCTCTGTGCTGACAGCTTCGAATTCCTTGTCTCCTTCTTTCTCTTCCCCTCCCCCCCATGCTCTGTCTCTATCTGTCTGTCTCTCTGTCTGTCTGTGTCTCTCAAAAGTAAAAAAAAAAAAACGTATTAATTTTTTTTTAAAAGAGAAAATTCAAAATACAAGGCAGCATAATGATTCAGATAATGATTCAATAGAAAAAGTACTGACTCAGGATCAGAAGACTTACATTCTGGCTATGCTTAAGAAAATTACTTAAAATTACTAATCTTTAATATTTGGAGAAAGAGGAAGAGAAAGTGCTGCGGATTGGTAGAGAAAGCTGCATATGTTCCCTGGGAACCGAGCTAAGAGTGAGGCAGTTAAATACAGGCAGCAATGCAGGATATTTTATTGCACTGGTCACTGAATCATTTTAAGAACACAACACACAACTGCTAGTTTGGCATCAGTCAGCCACATAGACTGTCTCCAGGCAGAAACTACATGGGAATGGTCTTTGGAAGGAAAGAACAAGGGTTATCTGCTGGCTGCCATTTTGCTGGTGGGGTTGGATTATCTGGACCTTTGACAACCAATGGCACTAAGAGAACCTGAGAGAATGTCTGAAACAGTGGGAATCAAGAGTAGATTTGAGAAGTCAGATCAGATTCAGCTAAGCAAATTGGAGTGCAAGTTCTTTGTTAGGTATTTCAGGAAGAGCCTCTATCCAGGTTTTCATCTGGCAAGTCTGTGAAGGATATACTCTTAAGAAAGATTTGCAAATTATGAGCATTTGTTTTCTCTCTGAGACTTATAGAACTCTTTCCTGAAAAGAATATTTGTGCTTTCTCCTGAATGTCAGATAAGTGAAAGAGACAAACAACATCTTCCATAAATTTACTTGAGTGTTCTGGTATATGTTTCCTCTCGTTTAGAACTGAATCAATATTGTAAGTGTATTGTGCTTTACTGAGAATGATCTACATCATTTAGTAGAGAGGTATATTTTATTTTCTGTCACCCATTCAATCATCTCTTGAGACAGCACTTCGTTTTTATTCTATCCCCATCTCTTTCTCTTTTTTAGTGTGTGTGTGTCTGTGTGTGATCTCATTTTTCTTTTTCTTTTCTTACTAGTCTGATGGTTGTGGAAGGAATGATAAACTAGGGTTGCATTAATCCATTGATTAAATCTTTAAATTACCCTTGGCCAGAGGTGTGAGCTATTTCCATGTACAGTTGCCATTAGAGCTATTTAAAGTTATTGACATAAAAAGATGGAAAAGAGAACCTTTATTCTGATTTAAATGAGCAAGCTTTGAAATTTGCTTGTTTGTAGATCATGTCAGTGATTTTTTTGTAACTTGATAAAATAAAGATTTTGTAAAAGGTAGCTTATTAGATGACAGTGAAATTGGCATAGATATTACATCTTAAGTATGATAATCAGGTGCTAAAATTATTAAAATTTAATATCAATATTTGATCTAAAATGGATTCCAGTGGGACATTTTACCTAAAACCTAAATTGTGTAGAGTCAGAATTTATACACACTTTTCTACTTCTTATCTAACTCATTTTAATCCAATCTATTTTACATTTTCTAGATATCAGAAAAATTAGACCGTCAATTAAAATTTCATGGTCTACGGTATTATCTTTAGACAGAACTGGAAGCAATACTCCAGTTAATAATCTAACTATAAAAATAGCAGTATTGCTCTAGTTTCAGCAATAAGAAATTATAATTGCACGATGTCCTAATTTCTTTTAGTTCATTAAATTTAGCTACTGCTAATCTTCCCCATCCTCAAACTTTGTGGTGGGTGATGGTTGATATCAAGCAAACAAAAGAAAAGAGCCTTCTTCATTTTTATTCATGTGGGATCTATATATATAGATTTGTTTTCTGTATGTAGGTTAACCAAAGTTTGAATATACATTAGATCCGCTGTAGTCATAACTACATGTGAATGCTAATCTCTATTATATTTAGGAAATTTATAATGAATAGGTTATTACATGCAAGCCAGGAAAGCAAGGAAAAAGACATTCTACACTTGTCCTTCTGTAATTCCTTAAAATGACACAAAATTTGACATCCATGTTTCAGGTAAAAGAGTCCTACAACTTCATATGATTGGTAGTGCATCTTCCTGGTGTTTCATTCACAATAACTCATCTAGCAGAAGGCAAAGGGTATAAAATCAGGCAAATGGGTAGGCTATTACTTTTGTTTTCTGTTTATGCCACTAACATTCCTTGACAGTAGAAAGATTGAAATACTGGATGCTCAATCACTTCATATAGTGTTCCTTCAACTTATCAGTTAACCTTGAAATGTTTACCTAGGTTGGTGGCTCAGTTTTCCACATGTTTTATTTTCTAATGCCACTACCAAAATCTACCAATGTCACCTGACTGTCAGATACAGCTTGTAGGTTGTTTTTCTTGTTTTCATGTTTATTTATTTTTGAAACACACACACACACACACACACACACACACACACACACACACACCATGAGCAGGGGGTAAGCGGAGGAGGGGCAGAGAGAGAGAGGGAGACAGAATCTGAAGCAGGCTCTAGGTTACAAGCTATCAGCACAGAGCCCGACACAGGGCTTGAACCCACAAACTGAGATAGTGACCAGAGCTAAAGTTGGACACTTACACGACTGAACCACTCAGGTGCCCCTAAGGAAATTTTCTATTTGATTGTGTAAACAGTTTGAATATTCTAATTAAGTGAATATTTAAGAATAGAGACTTGGGAGGAAGGAGTTTATCATTTTGCTGTGAATTGACCATACTGGAAGTGTTAAGGAGGAAATATACAAACAGTGTAAGGTGACTATCAGAACATAATGCCAAACCCAACACAATCAGGGACTGATAACCATATGTTAGTTAAAACCTCAGAATATACTGCTAAATCCAAACAGACAAAAGGGTTTTAAGACATTGGGCATGAGTAAGAGTCAAAATGAGAATCAAAAATCCTAGGGGCGTCTGAGTGGTTCAGTCTGTTAAGCATTTAGCTCTTGATTTCGGCTAAGGTCATGATCTCGAGGTTTGTGAGATGAAGCCCTATATCAGGTTCTGCTCTGAAAACACTGCACCTGCTTGGGATTTTCTCTCCCTATCTCTGCCCCTCCCGCACCAGCACAGGTGTGCTCTCACTGTGTTTCTCTCTCTCTCTCTCTCTCTCACTATAAACAAATATTTAAAGAAAAATTCTTAGTCTGAGTCATGGAGGAGAGCAAAAGCTAAACACTGTTATCAGTGAAGAGTAAGCATGAGATTAATAGCTAGCATTTAATTAATTCCATTTTCACAGCAACCCTATTTTCCACCCCAAAATAAACATGAGAACATTGTGGATCAGGAAGAGTAACTTGGCAAGAACATAGACAGGAGATTGCATGAATTCTGCGAAGGATCTCAGGCAGTGAAATTTAATGTTGGGAACAGTCTTTCTGGCATTAGGCTCCTTTCAAAAAGCCTGACATACAGGTCTCAGGTCTCTCTGTTCAAAATGTAGTATAACAAAAAACAATGTTGTCACTGTGGACATCGAATTACAAAAGTGGTTATATTCTTTAGAAGAATGAGAAACTGGTTCATCAAAAACCTACCTATTGCCTGCTAACTAGCAGTCAGGCATAGTACTAGCATTCTAAATAGTTTCTATCACTTATTCCTCACAACTCTCTGGTGAGGATAATACTAATATCCCCATGGTACAAGTGAGGAGTTGAGGACTTGGCAAGTTGAGTAACTTGGCCCAGTGGTTACAAATATTAAATATTAGGCCTCAGATGCAGTAACAACAGTTTCACACTAAACTTCATGTTTGCTGATAACTCTGCTAATAATACCTTACTGCATAGGATGGCATAGAAGAAAGAGAATTCTTAGTACTAGTATTGCCATCATTACCTCATGTTTATGTTTAACACTCTCCCAATGTGGGGGATATCAAACTTGCCTTTGAGATTTCAAAAAAATTTAGAACCCTGAGAAAATATGCATATTGACTCAGAAGGTGAGATTAAGAGTCTGCAGTATTAAAAAAAATAATCTCCAATATTAAAGATCATTGTATACAAAGATATGTACATATATAAAATATGTAAACTGCTCAGGTTTGTGCCCTTAGTAAATATACTATTAGTAAACTATGCTTTGGAAACTTGAAGTGAAAAAGCACTTGCTCAACTAGTTGCTTCCTGTTCTAAAGAGAAAGACAGATTGGAATCTTGGCCCTATTGGGTAACTTGAATATTCAAGTACTGCTTCTTTCCATGTCTCAGTTTTCCCATCAGGAAGCCTGGGGATGATAATAATAGTGACCCCAGTCTGACTTAAAGATTCAGTGAGTTGATATTTATTATACAATTAGTACAGGACCTGTGCAGAGTCAACTTTTAATAATAGCTCATAACCTCCTTCAATTTTGACCACTGAGTTTAATCATAGAGAAGTGTATCCTTGCTAATTAAATCCCTAGTTCTCATACTTCTATTGTAATATCTAACATTGTGTTTTGAAGTCAATATATATTAGTATTTGCTGAATACGTTTAGAAGGAATAAAGTCTCAGCATTGCTCTATTTCCATTTGTATATTTAAGTTGGTATTAAAATTTCTATTTTAATCCTCTTTATTTCACCCACCCCCACATGCCTCCCCTCTGACAACCAACAGTTTGTTCTCTGTATTTACATTTTTTTGTTTGTCCCTTTCTTTCTTTGTTTCATTTCTTAGATTCCACATATGAGTGAAATCATGTGATATTTGTCTTACTCTATATATTTTACTTAGTATTGTATTGTGAAGGTCCATCCCTGTTGTTGCAAATGGGAAAATCTCAGTCTTTTTTTCTGGCTGAGTAATAGTCCATTGAGTAATATATAGCACACATTATTTATCCATTCTTCTATGGATGAATGCTTGGATTCCTTCCCTATCTTGGCTATCAGAATAATGCTGCAGGGCACTGCCCAGCCTGGGTGACTTAGTCAGTTAAGTGTCCAACTTCGGCTCAGGCCATCATCTCGCAGTTCACAGGTTCAAGCCCCATTTGGGCTCTGTGCTAACAGCTCAGATCCTGGAGCCTGTTTCAGATCTTGTGTCCCACTCACTCTCTGCCCCTCCCCTGCTCGTACCTTGTCTCTCTATCTTTCTCTTAAAAAAAAAACATTAAAAGAAAAGAAGTATGCTGGAATAAACATGAGTGTGCATATATCTTTTTGAATTTGTGTTTCCATTTTCTTTGGGTAGATACTTAGTAGTAGAATTATGGAATCATATGGTAATTATATTTTTCATTTCATGAAGAACTTCCATACGGTTTTCCAAAGTGGCTATACCCATCTGTATTCCCAATAACAAGGCGAGGGTTTCTTTTTCGCCACAACCTTACCAACACTGCTATTTCTTGTCTTTTTGATGTTAACCATTATGATTAGGTGTCAGGTAATATCTCATTGTGGTTTTGATTTGCATTTCCATGATGATTAGTGATGTTGCACATCTTGTCATGTTTCTATTGTCTACTTATATGTCTTGTTTGGAAAAAAGTTTATTCTTGTCCTCTGTTCATTTTTAAATTGGATTATCTATTTTTTTGTTGGTGGTGTTGAGTTGTATAAGGGCTTTCTATATGTTGGATATTCAGTGCTTATTGGATTATATTTTTTGCAAATATCTTCTCCCATTCAGTAAGTCGATTTGTCATTTTGTTGATGGTTTCCTTTGCCGTGTAAAAGCTTCTTATTTTAGTATAGACAATACTCTAACTTTGCTTTTGTTTCCCCTGCCAGAGGAGACATATCTAAAAGAATATTTCTATGGCTGATATCAGAGAATTCTTTGCCTATATTTTGTTCTAGGAGTATCATGATTTCAGGTCTCACATGTAGGTCGTTAGTCCATTTTGAGTTTATTTTTGTGTATCGTGTAAGGGAGTGGTCCAGTTTCATTCTTCTGCATGTAGCTGTCCAGCTTTCCCAGCACCATTGGTTGGAGAGACTGTCTTTTCCTCATTGCATGTTCTTGCTTCCGTTGTCACGGATTAGTTGTCCATAAAAATCGTGGGTTTATTTCTGGGCTCTCTATTCTGCTTATAAGTTGCTAATGAATTTATAGAAGCTGTACCACATTAAATGATGCTCACATATTTTCATTTATNGCCTTATACTTCCCTCTCTGTAACTATATTCTCTTTTCTAATTATTCACAAAAATTTTTATTTTTATTTCTAAAATATTATCAATGTTTTTGATACTTAAGCTTACCTCTAGTTGTAGCTGTGTTTTGTTTTAAACACCAAAGATCCTTATATGAAATCAAGATAGAATATTTTAATATATTTTATTAATATTTCTTTTCCAACCCTCCAGATACCATTTTAACCTATCATTTAGAATATTCCAAAAGAGGATAGAAAAAGTCAGTCTTTATCTTTATCTATGAATATTACCAAAACCATGAATTAAAATGTTCCGGTTAATTTGTATGGATGCATTCTTCCCTATCCAAAAATGTCAACTATTTAGTACAATTTAATCTTAGTTGGGTGTTCTTTCTTTCTTTCTTTCTCTCTCTCTCTCTCTCTTTCTTTCTTTCTTTTTTTCTTTCTTTCTTTCCTTCTTTCTCCTTCCTTCCTTCCTTCCTTCCTTCCTTCCTTCCTTCCTTCCTTCTAATCATTTCTGCTAAGCCATGTTTTACTATGTAACAGAACTGGAAATTCTCACTTTACTATTTTTGGTTTAATTATTTGCATAAAATTTGGGCTTTGATTATGTGGTTTGATTCAATCTATGTTATCATAGATGAAGTTTTCTCACTGCATTTTATCTTCTTTTTGATTGAAACAATTAAATGATAAGTTGAAATACTCATACTATTTACTGTGTAATAAAATTTCTACTTATAGTTAAACCTCTGGCTTTTTATCTCTTAGGTTGCTACTGAGAATGATTTTTTAATCATCTGTTTTTAATAAGTGATAAATCAGTATGGTTACTAGTTTCGTTACTTTTTTAAAATATTTAGATTTAACATTTAAAAAAATTTTTTTTGTATATTGCTGTTATGAAAAAAGTATGGATTCTCACTTAGAAATAAAGATAATCCTTACAGACTATAGTTTAACTTATAATTATTTGATTAGTGCTTCTCAAACTTTATTATGGACCAATCATGGATGTTTTGTTAAAATGCAAAGTTTGATTCAGTAGGTCTGCAATGAGGTCATATTTTGAGAAGCAAACATATATGACTATTTAAGGGCATCTAATGATGGCTCAAGAGGAACTTCTTGAACATCATAATTAACAAGCAGAATTAGAAACAAAAAACATGGAGAAATAGTCTACTGTAAGTGACTATGGATGCTTCTGGATAAAGGATGAGTGCTAGAAATAATCAGATAGAACTTTCAGTTCATTCTCTAGTACTTATTAGATATTTAATCTTGGGAAGATAGTAATTTTTCCTACCCTGGATTCTTAGATTTTCAAACAGTACTAGGCAGTTGAGAAATATTGGTTGACTGATTATGATTTCAACAGAAATATGTTAAGCATTCAACCTTGTCTCAGGTCATGATCTCATGGTTTGTGAGTTCGAGCCCTATGTCAGGTTCTGTGCTGACAGCTTGTAGCCTGGAGCCTGCTTCAGGATTTGTGTCTCCCTTTCTCTATGGCCCTCCCCTACTCATGCTCTGTCTCTCTCTCTCTCAAAAATAAACGTTAAAAAAATAAGAAAAGATTTAAATAGAAAGAATCAATTTCAATGATGACAATTTTAATTCAGTTTAACAAACATCATTGAACATATGCCATGAGCCAGAAAATGGCAGTGGACTCGGTAATATTGAACCACCTTTAACATGAATTGTCCTTTTCTGAAAGCTCAGTGAAAAATTATAAGACATATAAACATTGGCATTTCTAGCTTAGAAATTTGGATTATGGCCTTTAGATATGAGCAGATATGTAGCTTATATCACTTTATTGGGCAAAATTTAACATTTCTGTGTTGCTGAAAATTCCTTGTTTTTTTTCTAAATTATAGAAGTAACTGATGCATTTAAATGCTTCTCACACTGACCTCTTCTAATTATATCAGACATAGAATTCTATTTGGCCAGGAATTTGCTGCATATTAGAATAGCTTTATCTCTATGTCATTAATCGTATGATTCCATTGTTAGTGTAAACTGTGATCGAGAATTCTAGACATTTCAGAAAGTAAATGAGTTATCAAATGTCTGCTGTTGGGAAGTACTCCATGATAATTACTTAAACAAAAATCTGATTATATGTCATGGGACACTGTAAACCCAGATGTGGCCCCTGCTACTCACTTGATGACAGAGTGTGGAACACATCACTAATAATAAACCCAACATCAGAAGCTGGCTACTACTACTGTAGTTGGCTCATATTCTCTAGGTTTCAAGTTGGGTAATTAATAATATTAGCTACATTTTGTGTGATACACATATTAGACACAATGATAGGTTTGCAATGAAACAAATACTGTTTGGTATTGTTCGTAGATATGGCATGCTTGCCAATGGTCATGTCTGCCTTTCTTTTAAAATTACTGTTGTTAAAAATTAGTTTTAATCACTTTTTTTATACAACCTTGGCTACCTACTAATGTTTTAAGAGCTATTTTTTTAAGTTTCTTAAATTTAAGACATAAAATTGGTCACATGCTTTAATTTCTCTCTTTTTTTCCTCCTTATAAAAACACTTGATGGTGATTCTGTCAAGAGACCAATCTTGGGGTTTCCCTGATTACAACAGTGGTCTGATATTTGCTTTTGATTATCTGAGTTTCAGAGAAAACTTAATAAGAATCACTTTATGAAAGATTGGAGCTTCTTAAATTGCTGTCCCTTCATTAGCTACTGTGTGATGACATGTATTTTAGGACCACTTAGTTCAGTCTGGTTCATGAAGACTTCATTCTTTTTATGTTCTTAACTTTTTCTATGGGATACAAGGTAAGACTGTGCACTTTGGCTGTGGAACCGTGTAGATGGTTCATTCAACTTACTAGTTCTGGCACACTCTGTCATTGAGAACCCTGTTTTTTGGTGGCTGAAAGTGCTGAGTCAGAGCTGGTTGATAAAGCCATAAGTAAACAATATGAAAATTATCTTGCATTTCTCTAATGTCAAGTTCAATATTCACCATGGAGTTGACTTTTCCAAATGCACAGTGCATTTGTTATTAATCACGCAAATGGGCATTGTAGCATCAAGTATCCATTTTATTTTTAATAGGCATCAAAACCAACAATGATAATTCAAGTGATGGTATAATTAACAACACCATGTCAGACTAAAAGCAAAGGTCATTTATTCTACTATGGAGATTCAAAGATGCTCACAGTCAAGAATAGAATAATAGGAAAGGAATATGACCATGGTTTTAGTAATGTTTTAAAATGAAAATATGGGGCACCTGAGTGGCTCAGTCAGTTAAATGTCTGACTTTGGCTCAGGTCGTGATCTCATGAGTTGTGAGTTCGAGCCTCACATTGGGCTGTGTGCTGACAGCTCAGAGCCTGAATCCTTTTTCATATTCTGTATCTCCCTTTCTGTCTTCCCCTCCTCTGGTCACTCTCTGTCTTTCTCAAAAATAAATAAACATTAAAAGATTTTTAATGAAAATAAATGCTCAAGACTTAGTTTTAAGAGCCTTACTTCTGTTAATTATGTATTTTCTTTTTAGAGTGTTTCTCTTAGAGGATGGCAGCCTCAAGATATATAATGTTACCAGGTCAGATGCTGGATCATATACTTGCATTGCTACAAATCAGTTTGGCGTCGCAAAGAATACTGGCAGCCTACTTGTAAAAGGTATTTTATTATCTTCATTTGTACTTGATGAACATTGGAGATATGTATGCATATCACAATCTCTATCATAGTGTTAAACCTGTATCATATCGTGTATGTGAAATATTTGATTTCACAATTTATTTAAGAGTTGCGTTCTCATATTCATTAATAGTATGTTTACTTTGCCAATGGGATACGTGGTAGACGTGAATACTTTGGCAGTTGAAATGCTGTCAGCGAGTAATTTAACAGAATTAACACCTGCACCTAAAATATTTAAATTTTCACAAATGCCTTAGTGTGAGAAGCTATGGACATTTCGATAAAGTCAGTTGATAATATCTTTCTTAGTTCAATTTCCTTCAGAAGTTCTCATTTTATATGAAATTTTTACCTGGATATAAGGTTGCCAAGTACATAACCAGTTCATTTATTTATATAACTCTAGGTGTGTAGCTAGTGAAATGCAGACTCTCTTGCATACACTATATAAGTAGTTTGTTTCAAAGAGAAAAAAAACGAAAATATCTATGTCCATATAAGTCATTAGTATATTCCCATCACAGTTAACATATAAGCTCACATAAATTGTGATGATAAAACTGCATACTCTATTCTTCAGACTTTCAAGCTACTGTCAATCAAATGTACCTCCATATATCACCAAGGGACATAATTAGTATTCAAGTATCTATTCCCATCTTTGCCACTTTACTTTGTTGAATCTCAGCTCATAAAACTAGTATGTTTACTGGAAGCTATGTCAGTTTTATCATTTCCTTGCCTCCTGGATGATTAAAATGACTGTCTTGATAAAGTAGTTTGAGCAGCTAATTAAGCCCAAATAATTAAATTCAGCAATCGGTGCTTTATCATCATTTCTATTAAAAATAAATATATTAAATAAAAAGTAGTTAGCTACTACACTTCAACTATCCCTTAAAATGTCTCAAGGAAAAAAAAATACCTACCTTTACCCTTGGAAGATACTTCTGCCAATATTGTCTTAAGCATATTACATTATGCTTGGTGACAATTGTCTGAAATACTCAAGGGAAATGTAATTGATGTAACTCGTGTCAAAATCTAACCAGTATGGCTCATTTTGAAAAACTTTACTTCCTTGAGAATGTATTGTCACCAGGTTTTTAAGACAGAGATGGACTTAACATTTCAAGGAATATGCTATAGCTATATCTAATGATAAGATATCTCTCCAGCAAATATTTTGTAATACTACTTTACTTAAAAGTATGAATACTTTATGTTTAAAGAAATGATATGTCTTCATTAAGGGAAAAAAGGAGATTTATTACCCTGTTTAAGTTAAGAAGGTGCAGGCTGGGGTGCCTGGGTGGCTCAGTCGGTTAAGCGTCTGATTTCAGCTCAAGTCATGGTATTATGGTCTGTGGGTTTGAGCCCCACATTGGACTCTGTGCTGACAGCTCAGAGCCTGAAGCCTGTTTCAGATTCTGGGTCTCCCCATCCCTCTGCCCTTCCCATGCTCATGCTCTGTGTCTCAATAATAAACATTAAAAACAATTTTTTAATACGAAAGTTCTCTCATTTTTAGGGGTTAAGCTTAGGATGCTTTGCAATAAAGAGCATCAAAGGGAAATAATGAAATTCTGAGTGTTTTCACCTTCCTTATTTTACGGTTTGTAGTCATATATTTCTAATACATAGAGAACGCCTTGTTCTGCAAGGGGGAACAAATGTGAAGCTCTGTGAAAATCCTACAGACTTCATGGAGAGAACTCACTGTTCTGGTATTTTCAGCACAAGGAAGAGAATCATTTACGTATGCAAAAAAGGCATATATCAATATGCATGAATATCAAGTAATTTTCATTTGTTTATATCTAATAATGAGAAGGAAATTGTGTTTGATATTTTTAACTTTCATGAAATACTCACATTCCATTTTAAGAGGGATCCATTTGCTTCTTTGCCATTGACAAGAATCACATACAAGAAAGACATACACATACACACATACACACAAAGACATAACACCAATACATACATTTAAAAATAACTACATAAATACAAAATTCATACAATACAAATAAAAGCATCTTTAGAAATTTAGATTTTTTATTGATCTGTATTATATATATAATTTTCATTAAACTATGGAATTGCCATGTAAATACAGGTCTAAGATAAGTCTGTTATTAGCATATCCTCTCTCATTCCCTTTCAAGTAGGAATGATCAAGTTATTACTAACAAAGAATTATTATTTTACAACTTATAAATTTGAAGCTTTAATCTGAGAAAGAACGATAATAATATGCATTGATTCAACCATTTTCTTGACTATTGAGTGTAGTCATCTGGTTGTTTAAGATGATTTGAGACTGTGTGTGTGTGTGTTTGTATTTTCTAGTCTATAATGTTCAGCTGATTGTCATTACAGAGTCAAATATAATTTTGTTGCTCGCACCAAAATCAGCATATAGTGACCTTACTCGTAATAGGGTGGTAAGGAGCAAATGAGAAATTTCAGTAAAGCTGATAAAACAATCATCTCCCTTTGAATTTACTTATCAGCCTCACTCATGCAAGAAATGTTGTTGTTAGATAACATGTAAAAAGATAATAGTTACAAGAGTAAGATATTTTCCAGCTTAGTTTTTAGCTGATATGGCTTATCTGTGTTAAGAGGATTCTGAAGTTATCTGCACTGTATGTCAGAGATTTCTATTTCACTCATGCAGCAGGATAAAGCAATTTTCCATTCAAACATTGGGAGTGTAATTAGCAGCAGCCTTGCCAGAGCCTCAGAAGTTGCCTAATGTAATCTGAGGACATGTTCCATAGGCACAAACAGGAAATCAAAAAGAGAGTTTAAGTGTTTTCATTTTGGAGGAGTTGGATTAAAAAGTATGTATGTACATACAGTAAGAGGTATATGAAAATCACATAAAACAGGAAATTATTTGATCTGGCATTTGAAAAATTATTAAAAAGCAGAGTAACAGCAGGCTATAAAAATGATCTTGTTTGCAGACAACATTTGTTTTTGTTTCCCCACTGGAGAAGTTTTGGATGTTCAATTATAGGCCTCATTGCTTTAGCATTATTTTCAACTGAAATGTCGGAACTTGGAAAAGCATATCTAATGTGCAAATTAAGTTTATTGCTGCTCATTTAGTTGTTTATTCTTTGTGATAGAAGTCTTTATTATACCAGCATAGAGAATGGCCTATCCATTTTCTCCAGCAGACTTATGGTGTGCACCATTATGACTCTGCATTTACTAAGGGAAAAACCAAGATCGGTAGATAATTGGAGGCTTTGTGGCTTTAAAAGGTAGTTTAAAGGATTTGAGGTGTTGAGCCCAGCCTTATTGAGAAGCTCAGCTCTATTGAGTAAACCAAAGTACAATTTCACAGAAATGACAAGGGACATTGGAAATCATCCGTCATATTTTAGTGGCTAAAAGCACCCCTACAGAGAAGTCTCCAGTACTGCTAATATTTTCCCTGAAATGTTTACAAATTATTAGTGGAAGCATTTTTCATCTGAAAAAAAATACATAGTTGATTTGTATACTGGCTAGGAATTTTCTTTCCCCCACCAATATTGAAAATACTGCTGAGTGAATTTCTTGACACTTGAATTGCATAATCTNGACATTTGAATTGAATAATGTCTTCAGGTAAAAATGCAAACAAACAACCCCCCCCCCCAAAAAAAATCTGTTTAAGCAAATATAATATCAGTGTTATACTGGTCTTTGTAACAATTTATTCCACAGTCTTATAAAAATGTAGTACATATCACTCAGATAAAATGTTAAGTGGCTATTTTTAAAAAATATATATTGTATAATATATAATGTAAAGGACAGATATTAATGAATTACAGGTTTGCACCTTTTGTTTGCTTTTATTGTTCAAGATATTTTTCACTGAACAAATTAAACCAAAATTGGTTAATGTTTTGTTTAGTTTTGTTTATTTTTGTTTTGTTTTGTTTATTCTTAATAAAAATAGGGAGCAGATAGCTAGTCTTTAAAGCAAAGTGAAGGAAACCAGACAGATGAGTATAATACCACTCCTCAAAGAAGTGAAAAGAACAGACTTTGGAATTAGATTAACTAGCTTTACTACTAACTAGTGTGAGATCTTGAAGACTTTGTTTTTACTCTTACAGGTGTTGTATTCTTTATTCCCTTTTTTAATAACCACCATTTATCAAATATATACTGTTTTCCAAGCACTGTGATGGTGCTTTATGAACATCATCTCAGTGATCCCTCAGAACACTGTGAAGCAAATAATTATTATCATTTTTACCCTGAGACATATATTGGTAAAACTACTTAACCATGACCCCTGTATTAATAAGTGGCAGAACTTTTTTCCTTCCTTTTTTTATCTTCCAGTAAATTTATGTAATAATAACTGCATGAAACACATGCAGTTTCACATCGCATTGTTTAAAGTCCAGTGAAAAGGAAAATAGAGTAACTTACAAAGATTAGTACTTTCCCTAAATACTTTAGCTTTCACTTATGAGAGTCAGTATCTATTTATCTACTCTTCCATTTGAGATGAACTTTACATATAATGAAATACGCAAATCATAAGTGTGTGTTTGCTGAATTGTGGCAAACGCATAACCTATGTATCTCAAACTCTACTAAATATAGAACATCACCCTATAGAATGCCCTATCTTAATCCTTTAATTCCTGCTCCCACCCTACATGTAGAAGCAACCACTGTCATGATTCTTTTCTGCCACTGATTTCATACAAATTCTATCATACAGTATATATGCTTTGGTGTCTGGTTTCCTTCACTTGGCTTAAACCACTAGGTATCTACTTTCTATTTTTTATTAAAAATGAACAACACAGGGGTGCCTGACTCAGTCAGCTAGCATCTGACTCTTGATTTTGGCTCAGGTCATGATCCCAGGGTCGAGGGATCGAGCCCCACATAGGGCTCCATGCTGAATATGGAGCCTGCTTAAAACTCTCTGTCTCCCTCTGCCTCTCTTCCCCACTCATGTCTGCTTTCTCTCTCTCTCTCTCTCTCTCAGAATTAAAAACAAAACACAAAAAAACAAACATTTTGACCAAGAGTAGGTTTAGTCTAGGTAGTGGAAGTTCAGTGATATGTCCTTGATTCCGATCTGATGCTAAAAGAATTGGATTCCTCTGTTGCTCAAGCCATCTATTTCTAAAATGGCACGGTGGTCACTTATGTTCTAGTGCCATTTTTTAGGAATAATGTGCATCATTAGGATGGAAAAGAGCCTCAGGTGCAAGTTCTGTTTTCTGTGGATCCTGAATACTCAAGGAAGCAGTTAGCAGATTCTTGCTACCCAAGTGAGGGAGGCGGGTGGAAAGGGGTGGTGCTCAAAGGGAAAAAAGTAATCAGATGAATACAATTCACCCTCATTCTCATCTTCTTGCTTTTATTTTCTCATTTTGCCTCCCCTCACCTGAACATAAATGTTCAGAAGCAAATATTCTCTTGCTACTAGATCCTGTTGCAGGGCAAAATAAAATTGCCTAATTCTGTTTCCTGTAACATTACAAAATTCTTCCACCTGATGTTTTATTACAGCCCAGCACAGAGTTACAGTTGGAGGACTGAATGAATGTTATCTATTTATAAGAAATATAAATATGATGCCAAAAATAGTCACTGCCTATTACGTAGTAACAGCTTTAAAACTGAGTAGTTGGTGTATCTAATTCATTACACATAATCTACGGTGCCTGCTCTTTTTAATATCTGATTACTCATTGATATAAAAGATCTGTGTTTACATTTTACATTGTTACTTGCTAGGGAATTTTTCAGTGTTACCTTGCATGGTACCAAGACATGTTTTCTCATTTAGACAACTCGAATTGTAGACAGTTACTTTCTCTAGACTGTTCTTTGTTTTATTCTGAGGTTTTGGTAGTCTTTTCATATTTGTTCTAAATCACTTAAATATTGAAGTGAAAACAAATGGGTGATAGTTCCTCCAGGTAAACTGGAATATATTGACCCCAGGTACTTTATACAATGAAATGAAGCTATTCTCTGCCTATAGTAGAATATACCAAGTGCTACATGTCTTTTTTAATCTGTGAAACACACGTCTGAGCCGATAAAATTTACACTTGACTAAATTTACTGGCCTTATGCACGTATACATATGAAGAGGAAAAGTATTTAATACCAGATGAAAAATTCCTCCATTTCTGGCTTGCTAGAAGAGGAAAATTAAAGACTCCATTACATTGATTTCCTTCTTTGTTTGTTATCTCTGTACAGGCTTAATTTCAGAGATTATCTTTGATTTTCCTGTATTTGCTTTCTCTAGAGTTAGTAACCTCCTTGTTTTGTTTGTTTGCTTAATTTTCTATGGACTTGACAATCATTCATTCTTCAGGGTTTTTTTGGTTTTGTTTTTATTTTATTTTATTTTTACAAATAGTTTATTGTCAAGTTGGTTTCCATATAACACCCAGTGCTCATCCCCACAAGTGCCCTCCTCCATGCCCATCTCCTCCTGCCCCCCCCACCACACCCTTCAGTCCTCAGTTTCTTCTCATCATTCAAGAGTCTCTCATGGTTTGTATCTCTCCCTCTCCCCCACCATTTCCCCGCTTCTTCTCCCCCATGGTCCTCCCTTGAGTTCCTCCTAATCCTCCTATATGTGCAAACATATGATATTTGTCCTCTGCCTGACTTATTTCGCCAGCATAACACCCTCAAGGTCCATCCAGGTTGCTACACATGGCCAGATTTCATTCTTTCTCATTGCCATGTAGTATTCCATCGTATAGATAAACCACATCTTCTTGATCCATTCGTCTGTTGATGGACACTTAGGCTCTTTCCATGCTTTGGCTATTATTGAGAGTACTGCCATGAACATCAGGGTACATGTGCCCTTATGCATCAGCATTTCTGTATCCCTTGGGTAAATTCCTAGCAGTGCTATTGCTGGGTCATAGGGGAGTTTGGCTGTTAACTTTTTGAGGAACCTCCACACTGTTTTCCAGAGGGGCTGCACCAGTTTACATCCCCATCAACAGTGTAGGAGGGTGCCCATTTCTCCACATCCTCGCCAGCATCCAGAGTCCTCTGATTTGCCCATTTTAGCCACTCTGACTGGCGTGAGGTGGTATCTCAGTGGGGTTTTGATTTGTATTTCCCTGATGAGGAGGGATGCTAAGCATCGTTTCATGTGTCTGTTGGCCATCTGGATGTCCTCTTTGGAGAAGTGTCTGTTCATAGCTTCTGCCCATTTCTTTAGTGGGTTTTTGTTTTTCGGGTATGGAGTTTGGTGAGTTCCTTATAGATTTTGGATATTAACCCTTTGTCTGATATGTCATTTGCAACTATCTTTTCCCATTCTGTTGGTTGCCTAATGATTTTGTGGATTATTTCCTTTGCCATACAGAAGCTTTTAATCTTGATGAGGTCCCAATAGTTTATTTTTGCTCTTGTTTCCCTTGCTCTTGGGGATGTGTCAAGTAAGAAGTTGCTGCGGTGGAGGTCAAGGAGGCTGTTTCCTGCTTTCTCCTCTAGGGTTTTGATGGTTNTATATCTGTAAGATCCATCTGGTCCAATGTGTCTTTCAAGTCCATTATTTCTTTAGTGATTTTCTGTCTGGTTGACCTATCCATTGCTGTAAGCGGAGTATTAAAGTCCCCTGCTATAAGCACATTCTTATCCATAAGATTTTTTTCTGTTTGTGATTAATTATTTTAAGTATTTAGGTATTCCCATATTCAGTGCATAGACATTTCTGATTGTTAGTTCTTCCTNTGGGTTTAGAGTCTTTGTGTCCTTTGTGGGGTTCATGTTTGTGGTGATGTCTCTGGTATCTTTGTTACTTGCAAACTTTCCTTCAGAGCGTCCCCCTCAGGATTTCTTGTAGGGCTGGCTTAGTGGTGACAAATTCTTTCAATTTTTGTTTATTTGGAAAGATTTTTATCTCTCCTTCTATTTTGAATGACAGGCTTGCTGGATAGAGGATTCTTGGCTGCATATTTTTACTGTTCATCACATTGAAGATCTCCTGCCATTCCTTTCTGGCCTGCCAAGTTTCAGTAGATAGGTCTGTCACTACTCTGATAGGTTTCCCTTGTATGTTAGGGCCCCTTTCTCCCTAGCTGCTTTCAAAATTCTCTCTTTGTCCTTATATTTTGCCATTTTTACTATGATATGCTGTGCCAACGATTGATTCAAATTATGTCTGAGGAAAGTCTTCTGTTTCTCTTGTATTTCAACATTTACTTCCTTCCCCAGATTGGGGAAGTTCTCTGCTATAATTTGTTCCAGGACTCCTTCAGCACCTTTCCCTCTCTCTTCCTCTTCCGGGATTCCTATGATACGGATATTGTTGCATTTGACTGTATTGCTGAGCTCTCGAACTCTTCTTTCATGTTCCTGGATCAGTTTGTCTCTTTTTTTCTCAGTTTCCTCTTTTTCTATAATGGTGTCTTCCTAATCACTTATTCTCCTTTCTACCTCTTCAATCCGTGCATTGAACGACTCCAATTTATTATGTACCTCATTTATCGCATTTTTAAATTCATCATGCCTATTTTTATGCTCCATGTTGCTTGTAGCCATAGTTTCTTTGATGTCTCCTATGCTTTTTTGAAGCTCAGCTATTAATTTTATGATTATTATTCTAAAATCTTGTTCAGTTATGCTGCTTATATCTGTTTTGAGAAGTTCATTAGCAGTCAATTCTTCTTGGAATTTCTTTGGAGGAGAGCTCTTTCATTTAGTCATTTTAGTTGGCTTTCTGTCTCTTGTTAGTTTTAAAGTCTTGTTATGCTCTCTGCACGTGTGAGCTCTCCTGTATCCAAGAAGACTCTTTGACTGTCCAAGGCGTATCCTTTTAGAGAGTGTTTTTTGAATGGTCTCTCTTGGTGTCTCTTGTTGAGTCCTTGATTAATTTATTTTCCTACTTGTAGTGATATTTGGGACTCTCCATCATGTGTACTTTGGTTTGTTTCTTGAGGTAGCTCTGTAGAAGAAGACAGAGAGACAAACACACAGGGAGCAGAGGAAAACAAATGCACAGACAAATCTGACAAACATGCAAATCTAGAGGGCAAACAAAAAAGTTAAGAGAAAAGACGGAGGAGGGAAGGTGAATAATAGAAAATAAAAAATACATAAAAAGGTAAAAAAGAAGAAAAGGAAAAAAGAAGAAAACCGATGGACAAAGAACAGTTTAAAGCATATAACCGGATTTCCTAGCTACAATTATATAGCCAGGTGTATGCAGTGCTAGTTGAAGAGCATAGAGAAAGAGAGAGAAGACAGGGTAGGGATGAGGCAAAATTGGAAATAGAATGAACAGGCAGAAGGGATAAGAAGCTTTTTTCAAAGAACTAAAGGTTGGAATATGGTTGGATAGGTGATAGAAGGAAGCTGGTGTTATCCAGAGAAACTATATAGTCTAACTACTCCTGAGAGAAAGAGATGATAAGGTAGGTAGGTCTAGAATTTACATCTACAGAATGGACTAAATGTGACTGTTTAAGCAAGCAAGTGACCAGAGTTAATCAGGTCTGTGTTCTGGGGGGAAAAAAACAAAAACAAAAACAAAAAAACAAAACAAAAAAAGGAGGAGGGCAGCTCTCTAGCAGGGATGGGTGTGGTGTGATCCAATGCGTCAGGCAGGAGTTCTGCCTTGGCGGTTGTGGGGAGGAGAGTGGCAGCTCTCCAGTCCCTTCTTGAACCAAGAGCTGCACCTTGCCTTTTTAGGTGTGTAAACTCCCCGTGTCAGGGGCACAGCCAAAGTGGGTCGTGCTCTTTAACCCAGGCCAGGCCTAGTTTCCAAATCTCAGTCTGTGCACCCCACTGAAATTGCCGTAGACACAACCTCGCAGGTGATCCCCTCAGGGCAATTCCAAGCCTCTTGCGTAGCCCTGGGGATGGAGCCAGGTCACTGCTTCCTTGTCCTCCATGTCGGGTTGGCGAGCAAGGACGGGGGGTCGCCTGGGGGGCGTGCTGGAGAGCGGGAAACCGGGTCCCTCTGTGTCTCATCACCAAAACACGAACTCTCGGGCAAATCTCCCAGATTTAACCCCTTCACCTTCCCTCTAGGGGTCCAGCCAAGCCAAGAGCGCGGATGCCCGGTAGGCGCGCGGCGCCTCCAGGGGTCCAGCCATCCAGGAGCACAAAGTGGCTGTGGCGCACAGCTCGTCTAGGGGTCCAGCCAGCCAGGAGCTCAAAGGAGTGGTCAGCACAAGGCCGCTCCGGGAGGAGTTGGCACGCAGGGATTTGGCGCTCAAGGTCCATCTGTGCCCCAATCAGAGGTTTTTCTGTTCCCTGGCGACAGGGACTATGTATTGGGTAGTTTCAGACTGTCTCTTTCCCTTCTCACTCCCCACAGAGGGGGAATCACCCCCGTCCCTGTGAGTCTCTGATCCCAGCCCGATTTTATCTTCCCCAGTTTGCACTCACGTTAGAAGGCTTTCTCAGTGAATTCTATGTCCTTTTTCTCCCAATCTCTTGGGTTCTGTAAGGTTTCCTATGGCTTCAGATCTTTTCCGTGTGAGATATGGGGGTTAGTGCAATGTACGGAGATCCCTACTTCTCCACCATCTTGCCCCTCCTCCATTCGTTCCTCAGTTTTATCTCAGTTGTCTCCCTTTAAAAAAATCAACCTGACCTTGTGTTTAGGAGCCCAGTTGCCTACATATCATGCCTTTCTCAACCTGCTCTTTTGGTCAAATGCATCTTCCAGTGGATTTTTGAGGAAGAATCCAAGAAGAATGCCATTTTTGGAGATCTTTCTTGTTTGAAAATGTATTTACTCTATGCTTACATTTGCTTGATGGTTTAGTTAGAAATAGAATTCTAGATTGGAATTCATTATCCTTGGCAATTTGGAGACGTTACTCTGCTCTGAAAACTGAAACCATTTTGATTTCTGAATTGTTGTGTGTGACATCTTCTCTATCCCCTCCCCCACTCAGTTTTCCAGCATTCCACAATTATATGATGATGTGCTGTGGTGTCAGTCTACTCTCAGCCTTTACATGGGGTGTTTGATGCACTTTGTCCTGCTGAAACCTCATACTCTTCATCCTGAATATCTTTCTGAATAATTTATTAATTTATTCCATTTCTTTGTTTATAATCCCTATTATTGAAAGAGTTAAATTAACTAAACTGGTACTCTAGTATATGTGTGTGGGAGTATGTATCTGTGTGTAGCTTATTATAGTTTATATATTTATATATTTAGATAGTAGAAGTAGTTTTTATGCATGTATATGTGAACTATATGTATTTTTGCTTTTTCCCCTCTCTTAATATCTATTTTGTTTCTTTTTTGTTCTACCTTCTGGAAAATTTTCTCAACTTTGTTTCTCAGACCTTCTATTGAATTTTTGTTTTTACTATTTTTTCAAATCTAAGTATCCTTTATTTTCTGACTCTTCCTTTATATAATATTTCGCATTTTTTTCCTCTCTCTCTTTCTAAAAATATTGTTCAGTTTTTCTTTTATCTAGATTGTTTTTCCTGCATGGCCTCTATGGTTCCAAATAGCTTTCTTGTCTTTCTTTGTCTTAAATCCCATCCTTTACTAAGAGGTGTGCCAAAATACTTTGTGAATCTTAGTTTTCTGCTCATATTTAAGAATGCGGCGCTAAAAATCTTATAGAAAGCTCTGATCAAGTTGGTGGGGATGGTATTTAATACTGGACTTCACACTAGGCTGATATGACTGGGATATATACTTGAGAAACTCTTAAAGACACTATGTTTAGGTGTTTTCTCAGGTTTATCAGATGCTTAGGACAACCATCCCCCACTTCCCATCCCACATTCCTGGCTGGGGAGCAAAAGCCCAGCAGCCAGCACCCTCAAAGCTAAATGATGTTATAAGACATGGATCTCTCAACTTACTACATACATGTTCCTTAATTTCCCTGTTTTTAGTAAGATTCCTCATCTTCAACTATGCTTATACCCAGCAATTAAGAGACCCTCTGTTTCATAGCCTCTCAGGAGAATAATTTGCCAGTCTTCTGCTGAGACTGGAAAGCACTGTAAAAACCAAATGGCTTTCTATTCATAAAGTCCAAAAGGGGGTTGACACACTGAATAAATTTTCTTCTCAGCCTTCTTCATGGCCAGCATGATCTTTATGGTAGATCAGTTAGAAATCATTTCATTTCATTACTGTTCCTCAAATTTTGTTTCCCCTTTTGATCTCTGTTTTGGTGGATTTATCTTTGAAAAAATTATTTTGGTTTTATTTAGTAAATGTTTTTAAAGAACTGAAAATAAACACTATGTTTAATCAATTATCTTCATCGGGATATTGTATGTCTTATTTTTTTGGTGACACGATTTTTCTCTACCAACATTTACAAAAAGTTAAGCCTTGGTTATTTTTTGCTTAAACAAAATTTATCAAGAAATCAATAAAGCACAGTTTGGTAGATATGGTCATGCACTCAAATATTCTGCTTGTGTTCTAGATATGATTCCATCTTGTGTTCAGGGACATCAATCTACCAATTTTCTTTCTCCCTGTCTCTCTTTCTCTGTCTCTAGCTCTACTACATTCTGTCTCTTTCATCTCTATTATTTTCCATAACACACCATCCCCACCAGATACTTTTGTATTATTATTTAAGTAAAATACCTTTTCTGACCCTGCTTCCCTTCCAGCTACTGCCATATTTGACTACTCTTCTTTATATCAAAACTCTTCAAAAGTTATCTGTACGAGCTTGCTTTTTCCAATCCTTCTGGTCAGCTTTGCTTTAAATCAATGCAATCAGGCTTTTTCTCTACCATTCCATCAACATTACTCTTAACAAGGTGACTGGTAACCTCCACATTATTAAATCCTGTAGTCAATCTCGGTCCTCATTTACTTAACCTATCAGACTATTGATCACATCCTTCATGAAATACATTTCTCACTTGGCTGCCTGTACATTGCATTTGTCAGGTTTGGTTCTTTTTTGTCTTTTTAGTCTTAGCAATTTCCTAAATTTGGGGTATGCCAGGGATTTGTTCTTGCATTTATTCTCTGCTGTATCTCCTCCCACTTATTTGGTGTCTTATTCTGTCCTATCATGTTAAACACCAAACATAAGCTAATTCCAAACTGATACACCCAGTTCAAATATCTACCTCAATCACCACATCCCACCACCAATTGATCATCTTCACTTACCAATTTACTGTGTGCTAATATTGGCCTCCTAATTCATATTCCCAAAACTTACTTCTATTGTAGTCTTTCCCTCTTATTAATAACACTCTGTACTGACAGTTGCCAGTTCAAATCCTTGTAGTTACTTCTACTCCTTGCTTTCTTTTAAACCCCATATCCAGTTGTCCAACAAATGGCCTCAGCATCAATATATGTACAGAATCTAACTACTTTTCAGCACTGCAGTTACCAAACTTTAGTTTAACTACTACCACCCTTTTTCCAGTGTGTTGCTGTAGCACAGAGAGGCTTAACCAAGCTGATTTTGCCTCCAAGGGGACATTTAGCAATGTATGGAGATATGTTTGGTTGTCACAACTGAAGGATCTACTGACATCTAGTGGGTAGAGACCACGGATGCTGCTGAATATCCTGTAATGCACAGGGCAACCTCCTTCCCTCACTCTGAATCCACCTATGCAACATGCAACACAAAAATATCTGGCTCAAAGCATTAATAATGTTGAGGTTGAGAAACTCACTGATACAACTTCATGAGTATTTGTCTTGATTCCATCTTGTCTCCCTTCTAGAAACTAGAATATTCCTATTAAAATGTAAATGAGGTTTTTTGCCTGTTATGATGGAAGTGCTCTAATAGCTCCTCAGTTCAGTGTTGTTTCATTTGCTCAGGATCCATACTGATGTACACCTGGCAGAAGGAAAGAATTTGAAACTAATTAAATAGTTATGAATAAAAGTTTGAATAAACACTTGTTAAGGGTTTCTACTTTTTTTTGAGAGAGAGAGAGAAAGAGAGAGGGAGAGGGAGAATCCCAAGCAGACTCTAAGCTCCATGCTGAGCCTCACACAGGGCTCGATCTCACAGCCATGATATCATGATCTGACCCGAAATCAAGAGTCAGACCCTCAACCAAGTGAGCCACCCAGGCACCACAAGGGTTTCTACTTCTATAGAAAGTAATACTCAACTCTCTCTCCAACTGTTATAATATATACATGTATTATATAATGTATATAATCAAGATGATTTAGGCCAATGATATATGGCCTAAATATTTTAAACCCTATGCACAATCTATTATTAAAGATTAGTATTATTTGGAGAAACTTTTGTCCTGACCAGTCAAAGTAGCTTTATCACACCAACAACAGCCACAAATATTGTTAAAATCTTTTAAAAATGAATAAAAATAGCAGTTCAAACTAATTATGACAGTAACCAGGTTGTTTGCAACATAAGGGACAATATTCTGGAGAAAAGAAAAGCACAGATAGGTGATCACAACAGTCCGCAGTGTTTCTCAGTTCCAGAAACTTTGTCACTTCCCAAGCAGTATGAGTAAAGAATTTTTTAAAATTTAAAAATTAAAAAAAAAAAGTGGAAAATATCTCAAGCAGAAATTTTGGTTGCCTCGTGGTGCAAGGAAGACAAAAATTGGGGCTCAGAATTATCCAGATAAAATGAAACTTACTATACAACTTGACCTTAAATGGAGGCACCAAAAGGACTTTGTCCTGGTACTAAAAACAACACAACTGACCACTGCTCAAAAAGCCTGACATTCAGTTTCCATTCATACCCATTCCTAATTGGATTCTGCTGTTTTTAGTTGCCTGCTTATAAAAAGAACTGTTCTTAGGAAAAACATAAAAGAAGAAAACATTTATATTGCGATATGTAATCCCTGATATTCTGTAAAATATTACCAGGAATAGCTGGAGTCAAGACCATATATATGATCAAAACATCAGACATTAGCAGTAAGTCACAGTCAATAGGAGTATGAAAGTTATTAGACACGGATTTTTAAATAATTGTGATTAATATGTTAAAAAAATAGATGACAAGATGGCAAATTTCAGAAGGGAAATGGCATATATTAAAAATCAGTTGGACAGAGTAATCTAAAAAAAGGGAAATCTAAGAAACAAAACAAAGGAAAAAACAAACAGAAACAGACTCGTAAATACAAGAACAAACTGACGATTACCAGAAGGGAGGGAGATGAGGGGGGTGGGCAAAATAGGTGAAGAGAATTAAGAGGTGCAGATTTCCAGTTGTAAAACCAATAAGTCGTGAAAATGAAAAGTACAGCATTACTGACATAGAGTCAGTAATATTGTAATAACACTGTACGGTGACGAATGGTGACTGCATTTATTTGTGGTGAGCATTGAATAATGTATACAATTGTTGAATCAGTAAGTTGTGCACCTGAAACTAATATAATCTTGTGTGTCAACTGTACCTCAATAAAAAAGAATCAATTGCACATCTAGAACTGAAAAACACAAAAGCTGAAATTAACAACATTAGAGGTTGATTCAATACCAGATTAGACGTGGCAGAGAGAAGAATTAGTAAAATGGAGGGTGTGTAAACAGAAAATATCCAGACTGCAACATGGAGAGAAAATGCAATGAGAAAGACAAAAAAAGGACATAAGAAATATATTGGATACAAATAGTTCCAGTATACATAATAATTGTAACTCTAAAAGGAGTGTAGAGGAGAGAAAGAAAATGAGGGATGAATGGTATTTGAACAAGTATTTGTCAGAGATTTAAAAAAACCCGAAAAATGCCAGTTGCCATCCTATTCAGGAAATTATATAAGCCCTAATTAGGATAAACACAAAGCAAGGTTTAAGCACATAGTAGTGAAACCAAAAAAGGAAAGAAAAACTATCCTTATGAAATAGGTACATTATCTTCAAAAGAACAACAATAAGACTGGTAGTTTCACAGCAACAGAAATAAGAAAATCCTGAAGACTGTGGAATGGCTTTTTAAAAATGGGCTGGAAGACAACAGTGATAAGAATTCTACTCCCAGCAAAAATATTCTCCCAAATGAATACAAACTAGAGATGCTTTCACACAAACAAAACCTCTGAGAATCCATCACTATCAGATCCACACTAAAGAAATATTGATGACATCCCTATGGCTAGAAAAAAATATGATCCCAGATCAAACCATGTAAATGGAAGAAGAAATTAAGAGCCATGAAAATGGTTAGTATGTTAATATGTAGGTTAAATTTGGATTCTGAGGAATTAAGAAGAGGACCAAGTTTCAAGTATTCATTTCTAGTCTTCACAAATTAACTAGTGAGAGAAAATATCAAAGAATTTTGTCACCTATTCAAAGTGCTATTTGTACACTACTTTCCTTTATATTGGCATCTTAGCAACATTTCCTCTAATGTACTTAGACAAATGTAGGCAAAATCATGTTTGTACAGAGTAAGAAAATTTTAGTGATTTTTCTTATATTTTGGTCCATTGTTGGAGAGAAGTTGATAACTTCAGAAATACTTGAGAAGTTATTATTCTGAACAGTCACACTGAAAGATTATTACTCATAGATGAAAGTTTCAACTGAGTTGAAAGTACAAAAGAAAGGAACACATAAAAAGTGACCCAAAAGGATACTTTACAGATGGTCAAGAAAGCCCAATTACATACTGTATTTTCATCCCCTAGCTTCTAAAAATGTAGTTAGGGATCATAATATTTAATAGTTTGTTTGGCCATTGATACATGGATGAAGTCTCATTTGTATTTAAAGAAATCATGCTAAAGGATTTGAACAGAAGTTTTAATATTAGCTTTCATGTGTTCTGAGATGCTCATAACTGAAGATGTATTCTGGAAGTATCTTTGACTATTAGGACAATATGAATTTGAGGAAGGCTATTCATCAAAAGCATTATATATCTTACTAAACTTTTCCTTTTACTTCTTCAGAACAGGATTATTAGATCAAGCTATTTTTATATACTTTGTATCTCACTAAAATAGATTGAAAATGGAAATATTAAAATTCTGTAGTTTTATGAACTCTTCATGAATGTTTGTCATTCATATTTAGAATAATCTTCAAAAAGTGATAGGTCCTGGGGCTCCTGAGTGGCTCAGACAGTTAAGCATCCTCTTGATTTCAGTTCAGGTCATGATCTCATGGTTCCTGAGACCCATCCCCACATCAGACTCTGGGCTGACAGCAAAGAGCCTGCTTGGGACTCTCTCGCTCTCGCTCTCTCTCTGCCCCTCCCCTGCTGGCATGTGTGCACATGCACACCCACATGCACGTGTGCACACATACACACACAAACGCCTCTCTCTCACTCGCATAATAAATAAACTTAAAAAAAATGGTAGATCTTCATCATTTTATAAGCTGAATGGGAATGATGCCTCCTTATTTTGTATATATTCACTAACTTCATCATTTCTTTCTGTTTTTCTTTTATTAATAAATTGATGAGTATTACAAACAGAAAAGTAAAAATAAGAATAGTATAAGGAACTCTTATGCACCCATCAGCCACGTTGTTAATCATCAACTCATTTCCAACTTTGTTTCATCCATACCCTACTTCCTAAGCATTACCTTAAATATCTAGAGGCAAATCATAAGCATTATAATTTCATGTATAAATATTTCATAATGTATCTTTAAAAGGAAATCTTTTTAATATAACAATTAAGCCAGTTTTCTTGTATTACAAAATTAACAATTATTCCTGAATTATTTAGAGTTCAAATTTACATGATTGTCTCATAAATACGCATTTCTATATATATGTATATGCTAAGTAAGTACACACAGATAAGGACATACCCATGTAAATGCATGTGTATGTGTGTGTCTATGTGTGTGTTAATTGTTTTCAACCATGACAATCATACTTCCAAACCTTGTCTTTCAGAATCTTTATATCCCAAGATGTATTCAAAGGTGTTACATGGATTAAAATTGGTCTGTATCTAGTAAGCGTAGGAAACCAAGAATTAAATATGCTTTAAGAAGTTTCTTTAATCCAGAAATTCTCAGCGCTTTTAATATGCTAAAATGTACTATGGCACTCTAAAAACATATATGGTATACAGAATTAATTATACTTAAATAACCTCAAAAGTCCATTTTTATGTATTTATTTCTTGAAGTATTACTAACTAACACCATTTTACTAGATAGGACTCTTGCCTGGATCTAAAGCACTGGAGACTTTCTGACAATATATTTATAAAACTTGGATTTTCCTTAAATAGAAATTTCAGGTTCAAATTTCAAAACCTGAGCCAGAAATTCTCAAAACGTGGTCCGTGCACTAACTACAACAAAATCAACTGAAAAAGTAGCCTGTTAAAAATCCATATACTTGGTTCCCTTCACAGACCTACTGAATCAGTATTTCTGGTAGGAGCTGAAGATTTCACATTTTGAACGTGTTCTCTGAGAAGTTGTTATGCATGCTACAAAGTTTAAACTACTTGACTAGAATTTCTACAAACACTTAAGGAATTTGCAGCAAGAATAAAATGATTCAGAATGAAAAGGAACAACTATCTTTTGTTACAAGAGAAAGAGGCTTAAAGAATTTCAGAGTTTCACAGGTGGTCGAATCTAGCATAGGTGACATCTTTCTTTTTTAATTTGTTATTATAATTCAGGCCATAATTATAATTCACTTATCCATAAATACAAGAAGTGCTTCAGTGTTAATCATGAGCCTTATGTTATTGTAGCTACTCTACTGGTATATTTGGACTCGCAGGAAAGGAGTAGTGTAGATGTGAGTATATACATCCCTCCACTCTCGGAGAGTGATTTGAATGGTTTGGGGGGAAAAAGAATCTCTGATATTATAATTTCTTAAGAGTGTAAGTGTTTGCAAAGGAGCAATCTGAACTGGATAATGAACAAAAGCATAGTCCTTGTTCTTTTCCTAAAACAGCATCGACGATTGTGTACATTTCAGCTGTACAAGAACCAGTCTCCCATTCTCTGCAAGTGTGATTTTGTCCCTGTGGGGTATCCACTTGGAATTGTGAGCCCGGAGCTGTGCGTGGTTGTAGGAGAGAACTCTGTGGGGTAGCATTGAGCAGCCTGGTGGCTCTGCAGAGCCACCTACACAGGATTAGAGCAGATCCGCATGTGGTGTGGGGAGAAGATACAGTAGTTAAAAGCTTTCTTGTCCAAGCACCCCTTCACCCATAAGTAGAGTACTCATAGGGAAATGGCGCTCAGGTAATCATGGATCTCTTCCTTTTGGATAAAAAGTCTATTCACATAGAAGCTATTTCTTTTTAAATATAATATATTTTTCTACCCTACAGATAATGGTGTGGTTTTATTTCGTGGCCTCTGCTTCATATTTTTAACGCTTACCATTTTCTTTCAGCAAAAAGAATACGTTTCTAAACATATCATCCGGGACTAGCTTCATTGGTGCGCGGCTCGATCGCATAGAACCCTGTGCTGAGAAAGGCCTGTTCGGTTTATCGCCCTGATGTCACTATCTTGAAATGCTTAGTCATCTTGTCTCTGAAGTTGTACTTTGTCAGTGGTCTAATGGGACAGTGGAGCATGCGCAGTAGCAGAGGAAATATGCTGGGTGGGGGCGGATGCACATACCTACAGTTCAGCAGCCCCAGCCCATGTGCGAACAGACACCGAGCAGTATCCACGCCTAAGAGTCAGTACTGGCTACAGCCCCCTGCCTCGTGGCAATCAGGAGTACTGAGGCCCTGAGAGGGCAGACACATCAGAACCCTGGCCCACACTGGTGGATGATATGGTTACAGCAGCTGCAGAAGCTTCAGTGGCTGACTGCAAGGGCCTCATGAGGGTGAGGAACTCAGAAAGCAGTCAGTGCCAGGATCTAATGTGAGGGGTCCACTTGCCCAGAGTCCATGTAATTTGTGTGACATTTGCACAAATAATAACTCTTCAACCTGAGCACCTTGACAGGAACTCCCAGTGTTCAGGCAATAACTTTGTCAGTAAAGACTTATAAAATAATATCCTGTACATGAGCACTGCAGTAAAGTACATCAGAGTTGTTAACATTCTTCAAAGAGTTTAGCATGCATTGTTTTTGAAAATTTGTCCAGCATTGCAAAGCTAATATCCAGAGGCTTAGAAACAGAAATTAAACTTAAAGGCTTTTCCACTCAATGGAAAAGAACACTATTTTTATACGAAGCTCCTGCTGAACCAATTATTAATGAGTGTTTCCTTGTAATTGAAGATAAGGCAATAGAATGTGTAAACAGGCATTTTGGAATATACACAAGTCATTAAGGCACTTTCAGTTTCTTGTACAGCCTTGAGAAGTTACAGACTATGTCAGATAACATTAAAGTTCCATTGTTTAAATTTACATTTGAAATTTAATTCAGACTTATGCAAAATGATTTGTATGAAGTTAAATCTTCTAGGAAAAATTGACCCATGAGAATCATCAGCTCTAGATGTTCTAAAATTTATATTTGAAAATAATTTATCAGAAATCTATTCCAATGTTATCATGTCCTATAAAAGACTCTTTACAGTTCTGTAACAGTTATATCAGTAGAAAGATGATTTGCAAAATCAAATATCAAAAAATATTTGTGATTTTGCATGTTGAAGTTGCTTGAAACAAATTCTAATAATCTAATGAACAAATTTCTGGAAAGGTTAGAGAAAGCTTAGATCAAGCAAGATATAACTTTAATAAAGCATTATTTAATGTATTATATCAAACTGACACCAAACATATGATTTTTTTGCAATTTGTTAAGTTTATGCTGCTACTCATGTAACACTATTACTCTAGTACATTTTATGTTATACAGCATTTGTAAAGAAAGTTGCTTTATATTCAGTACATTGTTTTAAACTTTTTTTGTTTATTTTTTGAGAGAGAGAGACTGGGGAGGAGGAGAGAGAGGAAACAAGAGAATCTCAAGCAGGCTGCATGCTATCAGCACAGACCCCATCATGGGGCTCAGTCTCACAAACCATGAAGTCATGACCTGAGCCAAACTTGGATGCTTAACCAAATGAACCACCCAAGGCACCCTACATTTTCATTTCACACTGCGACCCACAAATTATGTAGCTGATCATAAAGACATCTTAGGCTTATGTCTTCACGATGACTATGACCCCGCTTCCTATTTCCCAGTTTTACTCCTCTATTACTCTCTAATAGTAGAATTTCCACCAAAATGACTGCCCTGCATCTACTATGTTTCTTCTTCACATAGATTCTTTGTAGATGCTCTTTCCTCTTGCTACTCTAGGCATCTTTCTCCCTACCTGCTGTCTTTACCTAGCTAACTCCTATTTGCCTTTTACCCTCAGCTAAAACAACTCTTTCTCAATTATCTGACCTCTCAGGATTCCCCATTTTAATGTATGTAATTATGTATCCATTAATATGATTTGATTAATGTCAACTTCCTACTTTACACTTAAATCTCTGTGAAAGCAGGCACTGTATGATTTTTATTTGTTGCTGTTTTTTTTCCTCCATCTTCCATTGTATTTCCAGTACCTAGCAGATGGCTAGAATTTGGTAGATGCTTAGTAAATACTAGTGAATAAATGAAATAACTAGTGATGACATCTAAACATTATAAATTATAATACAAATATTTCTTATTCATGAAGATTTAGTCATTATTAGTGTCCTACTGATGAGATATGTATATGGAGAATGATTTGTCTCACTTTGCTACTTTGTGGTGCCATAAATGGAAGGAGTTGCTGTCATTTTTAATGTTGGAAAATTACTTTAATTGCGTGATCTAAAACTTTAAATCAAAGCAATTTTGCTCTACCAACGCATCCAATTAGCCAACTCATCCTCCCATAAATGTAAATAAGACATTAGTGATACATTCTTTATCCAAGAAATTACATCAGGAAAATATTTTCTAGTTCTGAAAAGTGTTCTTGAAACCCTGGTTATCATTTATTCTTACTTCAGGGGAAAGCAGTGAAGAAGCCTTGGAATTAGGAATAAGTTTAGTCCACAGAATCGTTCTTCACACTTTTCTTCAAAAATAATTAGAATGAAAAGTATATGCACCTACTATAATAAAGGAGAGAACATTTTTAAATTATGTAAACATAAAGATATACCTAAGGTAGATTGAGTTAGAAATTCTATGTTACATTCAGAAGTACAGTATGTGTTTTTATCATGGCTCTTTTATCAATGTATACCTTAAAACCCAGGGTTATTAGTTTATACTTTCCATTCTTGAATCTTTATCAAGGTAATAATTGCAATTTTTAAATATTAGAATAAGACTTAAGCATCCTATTGATAAAACACAGAGGCACATGAATCCATCTGAACACATAAATTCAGTCTTTGTACCAATTTGGATTCTGGAGTAGCATGAAGAAACCAGAAGGAAAGTAAAACATTCAGTCCACTTCCTACAGGGTTAAACTTTATCTTACAGACGATCTTTAGATAAAGAGGTCTTCCAGACTCTCATTTCAGTTTTGAGACTTCCTTATGTACAGCATTTTTTTCAGTAGAATTTTCCCCAATCCCTAATTCTTAAATGTAAATTCCTTAAAAAATATATTTTATTTTGGTAAGATAGTGCATATCTGAATCCAAATGCGTGTCCAGGTCTTCTTTATGGTTACTGAATTTTCTTTTCAGTCAATCCTTAGCCCTTTAAAATCAAAACTATTTTGTTACAAAAAAATGTAGTCAGATATGATCTATTACTATGAGTCTCTTTTAATCTGGAAAATCAGAACTCTCAAGTCCATCTAGAATATTTTTGGAAATGAGCTTTGAAATGATCAGTGGAATGCTAGAGCTTGTAGAACAATGATTGACATTGTGACTGATGCTTCTAGTGGGAAGTTGGTGGGGTTTTTTTCATGTTTATTTAATTTTGAGTGAGAGAGTATGTGTGGGGGAGGGGCAGATGGAAAGATAGACCAAGGATCCAAAGAGAGCTCTGCATTAACAACAGAGAGTCTGACATGGGGCTTGAACTCACAAACCATGGGATCATGAACTGAGCCCAAGTCAGATGCTTGACTGACTAAGCCACCCTGGTGCCCATGGAGAGGATTTTTATGACAGATGTATAATTCTGACATTGGCGAAATAGAAAATTATGATCACAACTATGTCGGATAGAAGACAAATATTATATTCACACCAGTAAATATAAGCTATGATTATATTTAACAAGTACTATTTAATAAGTGGTAGAATCTATGATTATAAATCTCTATATATACTATTTACTTATCATCTTAATGATATCCCTTTTTCTCCTAGTATATGAAATTAACAAAGACTAAGGATGCAACCAGTGTGTGAATTTTTTATTTTAATGTTTTATTTATTTCTAGGAGAGAGAGAGAGAGAGAGAGACAGCGTGAGCAGGGGAGGGTCGGAGAGAGAGGGAGTCACAGACTCTGAAACAGGCTCCACGCTCTGAGCTGGCAGTCAGCACAGAGCCCGACGCGGGGCTCGAACCCACGAACCGCGAGATCATGACCTAAGCGAAAGTCGGACGCTTAACCGACTAAGCCCCCCAGGCGCCCCCCAGTGTGTGAATTTTAATGTTGCACCTAGAATTTTAGAATGAAAAGAAATAAAAACCCAAAAACCTGTGTGGTTCGTTTTTCATATACGGAATGCAATGTTGTCTTTTGAAGTCCAGACTTTTCTATAAACTATTTATTTTTATATAAAAGATGAGTAAACCTATGTCCTTACTTTTATGACAGGTAATAAGCTACAATGATTAATGCAGAAATATTTGAATACAAGGGGAATACAATTGTTCTAATTGAATACGGTAGAACTCTAAGTTGTATTTATACAATTTCAAACAATTGCGTCGCCATTCAAAATAGTATTTTATTGCCCTATGCTCACATCTTATAAGCTTTTTATAATAGTAATATCTTTTCTCAACAGAGAGGACCATTATTACCATCCCACCTTCCAAAATGGATGTGACAGTTGGAGAGAGTATCGTCCTACCATGCCAGGTGTCCCACGACCCCTCCATTGAAGTTATGTTTATATGGTCTTTCAATGGAGAAGTCATAGACTTAAAAAAAGGAGTGGCTCATTTTGAAAGGATTGGAGGAGTAAGTTGCCGAAAATTTTAAGTACTTAATAAAATAAATCAAGTCTTTCACACGAATAGACATCTTTCATAATTATTCTCCCCCTATTTATTTGCATGGATAACCACTGTCTATTTATGAAGCCGCCTCTGTTTTTTGTTTTATTTTGTTTGATGTCTTTATGGAAACGCTCATGTTCTAGATGCACTTATAATAAAGTGGGTAGGAAAAGGGATCATCTAGGAGCAACAGCAATGATACTAGTATATCTCCTAATTTCAAAGCTGTCTCATATTTAATATTTATCCAGTCTTAAAAAATGGGACCTGCTGAATATGATTATGTTTTATCCCTTTTTCCCTTTCTATCTGCAGGAATCTGTTGGGGATTTGATGATAAGGAACATTCAGTTAAATCATTCAGGAAAATATCTATGCACAGTGAAAACAACTCTGGAAAGTTTATCTGCGGTAGCTGATATCATTGTTAGAGGTAATCAGAATGGTGGAAATAAATGAGTACTTTATTCACAGCAAAAAAATGTTAATAACTAAATGGGGAGTCTTTGAGTAACCATATCATGATAAAGAAGTGAGATAAAAATACAGATTTTTTCATTTTCTAAACTTCAAGACTCCAGGGCACATGTAGTGTGTATATGGATATTGAATGGAGTAGGTTTTGTGTATTTATAACGAATAGTTAGACTCAGCAAGCAGTATCAGTCCCTAAAACTTAGGCATGCCTTCTATTTATAATAAACCATTCTTATCAGAGGAGGGTCAAAGTCATCTATTCTTATAGTTCTCTATATAAGTTGCATTTACTTGAGATACCTTTTGAAAAAGGAATTGTTCTCAACCTTTGAGAGTAGCTCCCTAATGGGTGATATTCAACCATCTCATGATTGAAATTTTCTCATCTTCGGAGGAAACATTTCTAAGTTAGTCTTTCACCATGTAAAGTGAATTGATAGGGCTTTATTGCAAATAATTTGTTCAAAATACATTATGTTGAATATTTTATTTTCTAAGCAGAACAGATAAAAATAAACTGCTTCTGTCCCAGATCAATGAATTTAATAATTTTCAACATAGTTATCATCAAACGTATTTTTCAAGGTCCACCAGGTCCCCCTGAGGATGTAAGAGTGGAACACATTTCCAGTACTACTTCTCAACTAAGCTGGAGACCAGGTTCGGATAATAATAGTCCCATTCAGATATTTACTGTTCAGGCTCGGACTCCATTTTCTGTGGGTTGGCAGGCTGTTTCAACCGGTAAGTGACACCATTGTTTGGGGGACATTTTCTAAAACAGATGTATTTGTTTGTTCAACTGATTGATGTTAAGTAGTGCTGGTTTTGATGCCTGAATTCACCCCTCTTTTCAGTTCCAGAAATTCTCAATGGTAAGACATACAATGCAACAGTGGTTGGTTTGAGTCCTTGGGTGGAGTATGAATTCCGTGTCGTTGCTGGGAACAGCATTGGGATTGGAGAACCAAGTAAAGCATCAGAATTGCTAAGAACCAAAGCATCAGGTAAGAAATTAATGTCTTACAGCACGTACAAGATCCTCTATGGTATAGATCTTAAAAAGAAAAAAGTAAGAAGCATTTTTGTGGGTCTTGTAGGATTTGAGGCCCCAAATCAGAGGGACAAAACCAGCAGCTTTCATTTTCACATTTTTTATATACACAAAGCAAGGAGTATTTTCTCTGAAATATAAGTTCAATAAGAAACGATTTTAGCTAAGCAGGCATGTCAAAAATAAGAGTTTTTTCTGAAGCTGTACTCTTATCTCCTCTATTTTCTAGCCAAACTCCAGCAGAGAATCCGTACATTTGTAGATGCAAATGAGTTAGTGCTTGTTTTATTAAATGTTGTAGCCAAGAATTAATTGAGACTCTGTTGGTGCAATCAGCCACACATTTCCATCTATTTCTCAACTCTGACCTAGTTGCAGCTTCATTGAGCAATAGTATAAACTATTTCCCATGCAAATGAGGTAAATCGTAAGCTCATTTAACAGAAGGACTAATTGAGCATCAGCTGGTTCACCGAACAGCAAAATACAAGTGGAACCTGACTCAGAAATCACCCCTTCTTAAGCTTTTTTCAACGGATCCTTTTTGTTCCACTCCTAAACTTTAGGTCCAGGGTAATATTTGATCTGCTTGCTGCATGCAGCTGACAAAGCTCACATTCTTAGTCATATAAGTGAGGAATCACTCTGTTGTCACTGGCTTAGCTTAACCAGCACAAACTCCCTCCTTCCCTCCCTCCTTCCCTTCCACTCTTTCTTTCTTTCTTTCTTTCTTTCTTTCTTTCTTTCTTTCTTTCTTTCTTTCTTTCTTTCTTTCTTTCTTTCTTTCTTTCTTTCTTTCTTTCTTTCCTTCCTTCCTTCCCTCCCTCCTTCCCTCCCTCCTTCCCTTCCTCTCTTTCTTTCTTTCTTTCTTCCTCTCTTTCTTTCTTTCTTTCTTTCTTTCTTTCTTTCTTTCTTTCTTTCCTTAATACCCTTCTTCCCAATATGGCTTTAGGTTTAATATGGTTCATTTGAAAATACAATAAAAGAAGTTTTATTAGCCAGAATATTGGAAACTTGGTAAAAAGCAAATTAAAGTATACTTTAAAATAATTTCCTTATGTATGTACACTATTTAATGGTCTTGAAAAAGTGTCACCACAAGTCATCAAGTACTGGAAACCCTACAACTACAGAACCCACCCTGATTTACGTTGGTTTTGGCCAAAGGCCATGGAAGACTTAGAAAATAGGGTCTAGGTACAAGGCAATCTTTAAATACATGTGAAGATTAAAGCACACATGGTTAGGGTAAATTTGAGTATGAAAATGGGTAATGTCTGATGGGTGCTGTTATTAAAAAGAACAATTAGACTATCATATCGCTACGTTGTTCCTAAAGTTCAACATCTGTATCAAATGGCAGTAAATAAAATAAGTAGTCTAGATTTGCCTGAATGGTCTCCACGGTGGAAGAAAACCTGGAAATGGGCAATTAAACGTTACATAGTTTACTTCCTGCCAAGCAGTTAGCAAACATACCCAGGCATTCCCACCTCCCACCTCTGGATCTTGATCCAAATGGTCGAAGACAGGTAATTGCATAATTTCAACATTTAAAAAATATATCTTGCAGGGGCACCTGGGTGGCTCAGTCTGTCGAACGACTGACTCTTGATTTTGGCTCAGTTCATGATCTCACAGTTTGTAGGTTCAGCCCTCTGTAGGGCTCTGCACTGATGGTGCTGAGCCTGCTCTCTCTGTCTCTCTCTCTCTGCCCTGCCCCCACTGGCATGCTCTTTCTCTCAAAATAAATAAGTAAACTTTAAAATTATATATATCCTGCAGATATATCCATTATCACAGATTTAGGATACATCTGCCATTATTCCGTGAAAAGGATTACATCTTAACACTTCCATATGCAAAGTAAAACCCCATCCTGATTATACACAAGATCCACACATACAACTGTCATCAGTTTTGTTATTTGCCTCAAACTACTTATTATTCATTATACTAGTCCTTACAAGGGTATACTCGAAGGGCATAATTGTTTTCTAATTCATAAAAAATGATTGTTGTCTGGAATGTTCTTCTACAGAGCCTTAGAGTTCTAGAGTTAAATGGAGACAATCCCCTCAATCACATCCTTGACAGGAGGCAGGCTTCTTAGCTGGCAAGTGAAAGGTGAGGGGGAAGAGCCCTTCCTGTTCCGTACTGAGTGATGTGTGAGTTAAACACAGAGTTACAATAACAAGAATTTACTTGCATATTTTTAAGAATGTTTTTTTAAATGTTAAACTGTCTTGATGACTAAAAAAAAAAAGAAAAATCATTTTAGTTTGTTTATTAAAAAAAGAATTAATTAATATACTGCCTCAGTAACTTGTTTACAGCACAACTGTATAATTAGGCACTAAATCAGCAGTGTCACTGTTACCATCTGAATGGAACATCATTTTGCCAATTAGTAGATGATGCATAATAATGTCAAATACACGATGTTACTCGATTTTTAATTAATTTTGGAGCCAGGGTGCTCATGTATCAAACACAACTGTGTCCTCTCCCTTAGAAATTTGGATATGTGTAAACATAATTTATGTTCATTAAAAATGCAAGACTGTCTCACAATGTGCAGCATGAGATGTTGAAAGGTGAAATCTAAAAACAAAATTCCTCCTGATGAAGATGTACTTTAATAACTGCCATCCCACATTTCTTTTGGTTGCTTTTAGTCCCCGTTGTGGCACCAACAAACATCAACGGAGGTGGAGGAAGTCGTTCGGAACTCGTCATTACGTGGGAGGTAATTTTCTGTCCAACTGAGTTATTTTGAAAGAAAAAGATTTAGCTGGCCAGGAAGAATACTGAAAAACAAAAAGATTTATTTGATCACTACAGAGAATATATAAAAATACGTGGTATAAAAGACTCCCCATGATGAATTACTTAGAGGAGGTATTGGAAACTTTTCTTATTTCTACTCAAGTGAGAGAGGATAACTGACTCAACACAATTCTCTCCCAAATATAAGAAAAACAACTTCAATGTCTATTTTAGATTTGTCAGTAGCATTTTAATTATTACTTGAGGGACTAGACATTATTGTATTTATTATCTCTGGAACTATTCTCTTGTGCACGAGTTAAACTCTTTGGCATGCAAGTAGAAACAGTTCTTTTCTTATCACTGTTCTTTAAGCCTTTCCCTGCATCTAGACAGAAGTTTGGGCAAATGCTGTAGCTTTTATGATTATTATTCTTATGAATTTACATATAGACTCATTTTTATGCTTGTTATAAATTTCAGCCTGGTTTATTATCATATACTTCAGAGTTTCCTCCAACCTAACATTTCTCATTTCCAGTAGCTTGGGCTTGCCTCAGCCTAGGTCTTCTACAGTGTGAAAGGCAATGTAGAGTCAGATCTTTACTTATTCCCCATTCTGCTGTGGAATTTCTCCTTTCCTACCCACTGTGTTACTTCTTGCTTCTCCAGGGTTGTAGTGGGTTTAGGCTGGGAGAAGAGGAAAAGTACTGAAAAGATCCTGATTGCTGGTACACTGGTAATTTGACTTTGATGTATTCCAAAAGTGGCAAATGGCCAGATGCTGTTATTTTTTTATTAAGTTTCTAATTTTAATTCTGGTATACTTAACATGCAATGTGATATTAGTTGCAGGTGTACAATGTAGTGATTCAGCAATTCCATATATCATTCAGTGCTCATCATGAGAAGGGTGCTTTTCAGTCTCCATCACCTACTTCACCCATCCCCCTCCCACCTACTTCCCCTCCTGTACCCATCAGCTGCTGTTATTTCATAGGGTAGTTGTTTTTTTGTTTGGTTTTGGTTTCTGTTTGGGGGGAGGGGCATCCAGGAGGTCCCCCACTGGGGACTTCTAGTTATAATTCCTTGGGGCAAAGCCAGTTGACTGGTGGAAAGTCTCCTCGGTTCTTGGGGTCTGGCATGGTTCATACCAGCCTCTTCTAGGGTAGATTGTTTTCCACTTCTAGACGGTCTTTGTGGTTAGAGTCCCTTTCAAAGCTGCTCATGGACAGGTCCCTTGCATGAGATTCACAGTTACCTCAGCAAACACCTTTGCTGTGTGTTCGTTAGGACTACAGTGCATGCTTGCTTAGCCTCTTTCCACTCTGCCACTGTGTGCTGTCCAGGTCTCGCTCTCCTTTAGAAGTTTCTCAGGTATTTATTTGTCAGTTAAAAAAACCTATGTGTCCCAAATTTCAGAGAGCACATACCAACTGGTTCTTTGTGAGGCCTCTCCACTTGGTGAGGCAAATGATAAGAAGTGACCCCTTTACTTTCCTTTGGTAGAGGGGTGGGAATGCACAGCTTTTTCTATAACTCTCTCAGAGAAAATATTTTCCCACTAATCTCACCCTTAAGAAACAAACACTTCTTTGATATACCTTTGTCATAGAAGATGGACTAAATTTTGCCTATCAATGGCTTGATGCCTCTCTTTGGAATGCATATTATGTCATAACCTTGTTGTCAGCTTTGAGCCTCAGCTATAACTGATAAAAGAACCCTGCCCTTTTTCATTACCGGTGAGCATGTTTCTGACATTTTGATAACAACTTTCATACTGCCAAAGCAGCCACTTCCTTGAACATTTTAATATTATGCCTAAGAGCATGATGGCCATGGATGTTTTAATTAAAAATCATCATGGCTGACATACACAAGAGGGGTTTTCACTGGAAGACGGAGTGATTATGTCTCTCAGGAGACATTTTGCAGTGTCTGAGGACATGTTTGGTTGTGACAGAGAAGTTGGGGGAGGTTTGTTTTTAAGTGGAGGCCAGGATACTGTAATACATCCTCCAATGCATAGGACAGCCCCCACCACACAGAATATCTGGCCCAAAATGTCAATAGTGCCGAGGTTTAGAAACCTTGCTGTTGTGTAAGTATAATTCATTGCATCTGTAAGTGACCTTGCAGGAGTTAAACACCTTGTATATCTATGTGGTCCATTTTATTCCTTACAGAAATACATTACATATGGAGAAAGAGTAGTAGTGGGAGTAACCCCTTTTTGTCTGTGAGGAAACTGCTACACAGAGATGTTGCTTTCTCAAAGTTCTAAATGACAGAGGCAGAAGCCAGGTGTAACTACTCTAAAAGTCATTCCTTCTTCTGAACATGCAGTTTCACATACACATTGTGAGCCCAGTACAGTGCCTGGAATGTGGTGTGGCCTGCCGGAGTGCCTATTGGATGGGTAGATGTGTACTGAGGGAAGACCCTCTCAGAGTCCTGAAGGAGAGGGAACAACACTTGTAGAGCACATACAAGGCTTCTGTGCTGCACTGGGCACTCATGTCATTCAGTCCTCAAGGCGATGTTAGGAGGTGGGTAACACCACTTTCAGATAAGAACACCAATGCTTAGAAATGTGATATGGGTAGGGGCATGACGGTGGCTCAGTCAGTTAAGCGTCCGGCTCTTGATTTCAGCTCAGGTCATGATCTCACAATTCGTGGGCTTGAGCCCTGCATCAGGCTCTGCACTGATGGCATGAAGGGTGCTTGGGATTCTCTCTCTCCCTCTCTCTTTCTCTACCCCTCTTCTGCTCAATCTTTCTCTCTCTCTCAAAATTAATTAATTAATTAAAATTAAGAAAAAACAAGAAATGTGATATGGGTGTTGGCTAATGCAGCAGTTGAGCACAGAGGTCTTGTTTCATACTCTTTTACTTTGTCCTATATTAGAATTCCACTTATCCATACATGATGTCATGGTTCAGGATAGGCACAAGTCCCTGTCTCTCCACCTTAAGCAGTAACTGAATCAAATTATTCCTATCCTCTGAACACATTTCCCACAAAGACATTGACTCCCAAGTGAGCCTATAAGACATTTGATTTTGGGTGATGGTAAGTAGGTTATTTGGGGTTCAGTATTCTTTGAAGGCCATATAAACATTTCACCATAGTGCACAGGGAGTTTTGCCTGACTTCATGCATTATTTTTTCTCCTCTAAGGTCAGAAATTACAAGGTTGTTAAATGTTTTTGCACATTCGATATTTGAGATGAATGGGAAATCCTATGTATACTGTTCTTTTTTTTTTTCAATTATTTTTGTTGATTTGTTTATTTTGAGAGAGAGAGCAAGCAGGGAAGGGGCAGAGAAAGAGAGAGAGAGAGAATCCTAAGCAGACCCCGCACCATCAGCATGGAGCCTGATGTGGGGCTCAGGTTGTGAGATTATGACCTGAACTGAAACCAAGAGTTGGATGCTTAACCTACTGAACCATCCAGGCTCTCCCTATGTATACTATTCTTTCATAGAGTGTCAGTTACAAGAAAAAAAAATCTTTCCTTGATTTATAGTGTGCACATTTCCTTAAACCACCACCTTTGGTTAGACCTGGACTGCTCCCTGTTTTCATACACAGATTCTCCCTCACCATACCCATCCTCTCAGGTGTAATGTGTTGTTGCTTTCATGCTGTTGCAAGAGCCCATAGGTCTCCCATTTCTGAAAATAGTTACTATCTGGCCTTCTCCAGAAAACATTTACTGGCCTCTATTTAAAAAAAAATTAAGTCAAAGTAATTTCCTCTGTGTGTTTTTTCTTGAGGTATCAGATATGTAGATACTTGCAGAAACTGCAGTAATGAATGTAGTTTCCCATTTATCATTCACATTTGGCATCATGTATATTCAGTTACTGAGCCAAATTCTTCCAATGCCCAAACTTCTTTAAGGAATAGGTTATATATATTTAGAAGGCAACACATACATTAGTTAAAGCCCCAAGAAGGCATTTAGCAGCTCTTTCAAATTCAGTGAACATAAATGAATGTTGGAACTCTGTTCCAAGCAGTGGGGGTACAAAAATAAATTTTAAAAATGTCTGAATGTTCAGAGGTCAACAGGACAAGACAATCTTAATCCAGCATGGCAAAAGGTCAGGAAAGGTACCACCCTGCCTTCTCTAAACTATGTTTTAAAAAAAGACATTGAGAATGTAGACCATTCCAGACCAAAGTCATCGCTATGGTAGATGGAATACTATCTGACTGACTTCCAAAACTAAAGCACATCCTATGACCATTCTAAATTCACTCAGAATCTACTGCGGTTTATAAGTGACAGCTTTACTGGTCACCCCAGACTGCTGCTCATGTAAGTACACCATGGTATAATAATAAACATCCTCCTTGTGTTTTCTCCAGTGCCAAAGTAATGCGTATTTTGTGTTTATTTATTTGTTGTGGTTTGTTTTGTTTCCAGCAACCTAGACACAATATGTAACTTTTGGAATGTAGTAAATGCCAGTTCCTTTTTTAAGGGTATCTTTATTCCATCTTACCATAAGTTATACTCCCAGATACTCTCAAGTTTGAGATACTTATGGTAAATATGTTATATGAAATAGGACTATAAAATTAGGAATAGGGGATAAAGCACTGTGGAGTAAGAGATAAACACCTATACTAGGAGTTGATAAATATATATTATATATATTTTTTAAAGGGTTGGTCAGGAAAATCATTCTGCCTTGTGGACTATACACAGTCTCTCACAACTTCCCATCCCCCCATCATCATCAAAAACATCCACATATCATATATAAATGAATGGTTGCGACTGTGTTTATTATTTTCAAAACCAGGCTGCAGACAAGATTTGGCTCTTAGGCCAGTTTGGTGTCCTTGGTCTGTACTAAAGATTATGTTCTAGGGGCGCCTGGGTGGCTCAGTCAGTTAAGTGTCCAACTTCAGGTCAGGTCATGATCTCGCAATTTGTGAGTTTGAGCCCCACGTCGGGCTCTGTGCTGACAGCTCAGAGCCAGAGGCATGCTTTGGATTCTGTGTCTCCCTCTCTCTCTGCCCCTGCCCCACTAGCATTCTATCTCTCTCTCTTTCTCAAAATTAAACATTAAAATTTTTTTGTAAATAAAGATTCTGTTCTTAGTCTTTACCAACTTTAATAGATTTAACTACCAGAAGAATTTCTGAATTTCTTTATTCTACTGAACACTTGGCTTTCCTTAAAGAAGGAAACGTTTGTTCTGACCATCTTAAACAGCTCTTTATCCCCTGCCCTATGGGAAGAATAAAATGAAGACCCAAAATAGGTATCTTTCCCCCGTCCCCCCACCCCCACCATCTAAACTATGTGTGTTAGACTCAGATCTTGAGGGAACATCATGAGAAACACAAATTGTCTTGACTAACAAAAACTAAAGTCCCTCACTTTCTCAGATGAGCTAAAGATCTTGATTAAATTTGAGATCAGAGGAGCATCAAAACATATCTAATGCTCTAGCAAGTAGCTTAAGGTCTCATAAATCTCTTCCATTTCACCAAAAATTAACTGTGTTAATTCTGATCTCCCTGTGAAAGTGTTAATACAAGGAAACATTTCCTTCCCCAGGTTTTAGGAGCTGTATATTTTCTTCCTCTTTTCACTCTCTGTATTTGTTAGACTGTTCCACATGGCAAGAAACAGAGCCCAGCTCAGGTCGTCTCAGTTAATGGGGATTTATTTTAAAGCTACGTGGGAGGTAATGAAGATGGAAAAAAGTCTCACTAACCAAGCAGGCAGGTCAGATGAAGAACTGGAACATCGTTCACCACTGTTCAGAGCCCAGGAGCTCTAGTCTGCTTCGAGCTACTCTGGTGGCCCACTTCCCGCTCCAATAGTCCCTCCTGCTTGCACTCACTCCTTTCTCTTTCCTTTACTTACAGCTTCCTATTTCAGTAACTGCTACATTCTGTCTCTTCTCTATGTGATTTATAGCTGCCATTTCCTCCCAGCTTCTACTGCTTCATTTTCCCTACTGTATTCATTGTGTATTTTTTTCAGATTGCCTACTCTAAGTTTATCAAGTATTGGCCCCACCTGTGTTTCATATTCAAACTCTGTAGAGGAGAGGAATCCATGGGGTCCATCAGTCACAACAGAATGCAAAGATTTGGCACCCAGCACCTTATAGTGTTTAAGATGGCCCCATTGATTCTGGTGCCCATTGCTGCCTAATTAGATGTGGTCCAGGTCTCGGGATAATTTGATAGAGTGAGTGGATATGTATGGGTAAGGGAAACCTCAGAAAAGGACATGTAGGCATGTGGGACTCAAGGATTAATGTCCTATCAGGCATGCCTTTAGTAGTGTATCAAAATATTTCAAAAAGAAAAGATAAGAAAGAAATTTTTCTTAAAAACAAGCCTACATTTTCATAGATTTTTAAATACAACCTTCTTATAAACAGATGGAATATCTATCTAAATTCAAGCATACATTTATTTTTTGTGTTTATTTCATGTGATTATTTATATCTGTAGAGTTCTGGGGAACTTATATCTATTTTTGTTTCGTAATTTTAATAAGTTTAGGTTTTAGATGAGTCTTACACAATTTGGTCACTGTGGGAATAAGCCAACTTTGTTTTGTTTTGTTCTTTAAAAAATGTCTGGAAAAGCACACCCTGATATTACTACTAATGAAGGTGTACGTTTTAAAAATACAAGGAGGTCTTTTATGCTTTTTTGTTTGAGTTATACTCTATAAGTCTTAAAGCAAATATTATTACCTAATCCTTATATTATCTGTATCTTACAAGAATTTGTTGAAAATTTTATGAGAGGAAAACAAAGCTGGCATTGAAATCGTTAATAAGTTAATTTTGTGCTGAGTTTAAAAATTCATATCCAAATTATGTTTTAACTTAAAAATCCCACAATCTTCTAAACTATTTTTATTACATTTCATTATTGCAACTCAATGAATAATCATGGAAAGAGATATAAACATGTAAAACCTGTTTTACATTTCCATTTAAATTTTTCATTTATTTATCTGAATATCTTTAATTGGGATCATTTTCCTACTTGGTATTTCAAATAAAAGTATTATTATTTTTTCAATGTTTCATTAAACATGGTTAACATCCGTGTTTGTCTACACAAAAAATTGCCAATTAATCAATAAAAATTATAATAGCTTTATGAAATATTTTTGTAAATACTCAGTGCTTGATCACTTCTGCCCAAGTCAATTCCAGAAGAACTACAGAATGGAGAGGAATTTGGATACATCATCATGTTGCGGCCAGTTGGCTCAACAGCCTGGACCAAGGAAAGAGTACCATCTGTGGAATCATCGAGGTTTGTTTACAGAAATGAAAGCATCACCCCCCTCTCTCCCTTTGAAGTGAAAGTGGGTGTATATAATAATGAAGGAGAAGGATCTCTGAGTACTGTGTCCATTGTCTACTCTGGGGAAGATGGTAAGTTGTGGTCAGCCCTGGAATGGTCAGATTTGAGAATGTATGCATATTCTGCATTCATTTTCCATGAACCACTCTACTAAAGATGATTGTGTCTCTCTTTGAATGATAGAACCTCAGCTGGCACCAAGAGGAACTTCTGCCCAGAGTTTTTCTGCTTCAGAAATGGAGGTTTCATGGAATGCTATTGCCTGGAATAGAAACACTGGAAGAGTGCTGGGCTATGAGGTAATCCACATTAATCTCACTTCCATTTGTGAATATGCTAGCTAATTACAAATTCTTGTTCAGTACTGCTAACCTAGTTCTTAGCATATAATACTCTATGTCTATAGCTGTGGAGTGGAGTAAAGAAGAGATCTTTCTAGGTGACCTTAGGCAAGCAAATTAACAAATGGTAGCCATTTTTAAAATGGCCACGTGATTACTTCATTTATATCTTCAAATCACCATCATATTTGTTTCTTGGGGAATAATAAATGTCCAATCCTCAATGATCTTGAATCATAAAAGAATTTCACTGAAAAAGCTGTCTTTGAATTGGAGCATGACTTGAGTAGATGTAGTCATCTTGAAAAGGCAGTTAAATCATAAGGAAAAAAAAAAAAACACCCTAGATTTTCCTTAACCTGTCCTTTATAGTCTGTACTGAATGAGGTAAATCACATTTATGAGCCTTAGCTCTCACAAAGTTAAACAATGAGACTTCCTACCTACTTATTATTCTTTAACTTGCAAATCCAGTGATTCCCCAAATGGATTACACATTTAATCTATTTTAGAGTTACAGTAAAAGTATAATTCTTAACCCCTTTAGTTGCTCCTTACACTGTTTTTGTTTTTGTTTTTAATGCAGTTTCTGGTTCAAACAGAAAGTTCTATTCATATGATAGGTCTCTCTGTTACTCTAATCCTGGAATGCCTTACCTCTTATCTGAATCCTATTTATTGATGAAAGCTCATCTCTAGTTTCCTCTTCTAACTCTTCTCTGATCACTCCCTGATGTTGGGATTCTTCAAATTCCCACAGCATTTTTTCACTTATTGGAAAGCATCCTCTGCCTTTTATTTGTCTATATATTCTAGCCTCTCAACTAGACTATAAGGGATTCAAAGGCAGGCACCAAACTTTATTCTCTTTTGTCTTTTTCACTGTGCATAAATCAAGGCTAAATGTATAGGAAGAGCCTGATATAAGTTGAATTATTAACTAACATGTCACTCAAAGAACTCTGGAGGAAATATCAAGACCAAAACATAACTGAAGTCTGTTATTGATGGTATGGATCTTGCTTTGGTCCAAGTTATTATATACACTTTGTTAAAGCTGATAACCTTTTAGGTAGCTCATGCAATATTTTATTTTGGTAACCTAAAAAAAAAAACCCTCTAGATTCTCTAATTTCCATTGTGAATTTTTATTTTTTAATTTCCTCCCTATAAATCTTGGACTTTGATTATTTTGTTTTTATTGTATAACCACTGTAATTAGAAAATACTCTTCTATTTATGCTCCTGTTTCTTCCCATACCCTACCATGGTTGATAGTTGCTGGGAAACAATGAATTGTTTGTTCTTTATTTTTAATGATCAGATATTATACTGGACAGATGACTCCAAAGAATCCATGATTGGGAAAATTAGAGTCAGTGGGAATGTCACAACCAAAAACATCACAGGGCTGAAAGCTAATACTATCTACTTTGCTTCTGTGAGAGCTTACAACACTGCGGGGGCAGGGCCCTCAAGCCCTCCAGTCAATGTTACCACCAAAAAGTCTCGTAAGTATGCATCCCACTGCAGGGACCAAGATTCATCTATAAATAGAAACATGTTCCTTTGCTTATCTCCATTTCATTCCTCCCACCTCATCATTTTACCTTCTGCTTTGTTTGATGAGTTTGTCCCTTTAATACAGTTAATTGTTGAAACTTTCGGGTAACAATTAAAAAAAAAAACATTTTGATCTTTTAGGAATTCCAAAAAAGAAAATATTCTGAGTATATAGATGGAAGACAGAAGAGTGTACTGTTTAAAACCATGGGCTCTGATGCCCTCCCCCAACCTGAGTTCAAAACCTGACCTCTTAGGTTGCCTGGGTGGCTCAGGCAGTTGAGTGACTTAGCCTCAGGTCATGATCTCATGGCTCATGAGTTTGAGATAGCTCAGAGCCTGGAGCCTGCTTCAGATTCTTTGTCTACCTCTCTCTGGCCCTCCCTCACCCATGCTGTGTGTCTCTCTCTCAAAAAATGAATAAACATTAAAAAATAAACCCTGACCTTTCATTCTTGGATTATTGAATGGTTATTTCATCTTGCAGAATCTCAATATCCTCACCTGGAAAATGTGTGAATAATAGTACTTATTTCCTCACAAGGCTTTCTTTAAAGTGAAAGACCTAAAGAATATATCTAGTACATACTTCAGTAAATGCTTAGTAAATGGGTTTTTTTGTTTGTTTCTAATTTGTCTTGTTTATCATTTGAGAATTAGACTGTACTCTGGTGTGGTCTTAGCACTGCCAGATGTCTAGCTCTTTCTTTCTAGAATAGCTTATCACTACACGGTACTTAGAAGTCCCTCATATTTAAGAATTAACTCTTCTGCTTCTTTTTAACTCCCTTAATAGTCCACCAGCTGTCTTTCACATAGGCAAGGCCTACTGAATAAAGGATGAGTAGTTGATTGTTGCTGTATTATGTTCTATGAGTGAGTCTGGTAGTACACAAGTATTCTATAATATGAGGCACAGTGATCAAATATGATTTAGTAATAGCTGCCATATGTCCTTTTTATGACTGTATAATACTGGTATATTCCTTACCTGTTGTACATAAACATAAATTATTTCTGTTCACAGGCTTTTAAAAGCACATTCTTTGGTCTCTGAATCCCAATAAATAAGAGGATTCACATATAGTTGCTGAATTTTGAGAAACAGTTCAAACATTATATAGTTCAAATAGAGTTGTTTAATTTTGAAGAAGACTAAGAGATGGATACATAGGAAAAGGATGGTTGGCTTTTAAATGCCGTATTCTTCTCTCCTGTGTATTGAAAAAGGTGGTTGAACATAGTTTGAAAATCAAGTGACATAAAGTTTTTTTCCATACACATATATTTGTCCTATCCAAAAAGAACTTATAAACCATCTCAGTTATTAAACCTTTGATTATAGAATACATGATCCATTTATGTCCACATCACCAGGCAAGAAGTCAAAGACCTGTGTTCTAATTCCGGATAAATCACTGATTCATGACCTGAAACAGGACAAGGCATTCCATTTTTCTGCTTTAATTTTCTTATCTGTTAAGTGTAAGTTCTCTCTGCCTTCACCCCTTTCCCAAATCATTGGTGAAGCACCAATGAGGTGCTGATTATAGGAGCACCTTGGAAAACACAAAGTGCTGTGAAATGCTAAAGAAGAAACAGACAGATGAACCAACAGCCTCTGGGAATCAGTCCATTCAAAGAGGAGAGTGGGACCAATAATTCTTAAACCAGCTTTCTTCCAATCCACATAATTTGAAAGAGACTGGGTCATGAACAATCCTCAAGAACTGACTAGCTAGAAATGTAATTCCCTTTCTCCTCCTGTTTTATCTCATGTTGGCCAAATCAATGAAGCCACTGCCGTATATGCATATGATATGTGCTTCTGGAGTCTAACCTTTTTCAGCTAATCTTCAAATCTGGATAGAAATTTCCAGTGGTTTCAAGATTGTCCAGGCATTTTCTCTAGCTGATTTAGATGCCAAACTCACAGAAACTCCTCTGAATAATTCAGTTCCTATCTCAGGCAATATCAAGAGTGAAATGTGCAAAGATAAAATCTCACACGTTTATATCGTCATAAGCAGAGAGACATGATAGTGCAGTTATTGAGGCAATGCTTAGGTCAGCTCATATTACCTGTGTTCCTATTGATCATCTTAAGGTGGACTGGGACTCAAACTTTTAAAAAGTCTTAAAAATAATTTATTTTTCTGTAACCTGAATTTGCCAGTTTGATTGTCCATACAACTTAAACCAACCATGCATTAGTTTATGCTAACTTGTTCTATGTATTTAAGTAGAAAACTTATTTTTGACATGGTGATCTCAGATTTGTTCAGTTGACCTGTTTCAAGTACTGGATACTTCAAGTGGCCTTAACTAAAATTTGGATTAAATGCTAAGATGATCATTGGTGGATTGTCTGAGTGTTAACACGTGCTCATCATCATCAAAGAGTGTGGAACATATCCTTTGAAAACAGTATGATTAACAAGGAGAAATTCCCCCAAGATGTAATGTTAGAATGTTTCTGCTGAGAGAAAAGTGAGATGATATTCAGAAAATTTTAAGTGAAGTTTAGTATTTTTACACATTCAAATTCTTTCTCGATTAAATCAAACACAAAAACCGTTATAATTCCTAATTTCTTTATGGCAATTTTGTTCAAATATTTCTTAAATTTGGCTTTCACCAGTCTGCATGCTTCACTGACACAGCCAAAAGGACTTGAGAGTAAGAAGTTCTGCACGTCTCCAACTCATTTTATTTGAATACCAATTAAACCTCTAATTTTATTCTGTAACATTCTGTATCATTGTCATTCTGTATCATTGTCATTGCGAAAATAGAATAGAAATTGTTTTCAATTCATATTGGTACTGTTCAGATTTCCACAACTTGGTGGTTCAAAGCAAGACTAATTTATTTCTGTACCCTTGTAGAGGTCAGAAGTCAAAAACAAGGTTCAGTGGTTGGAAATCAAGGTGTTGGCATAAGCTGTGCTCCTTTTGGAGTCTCTAGAAGAACATTTGTTCCTTTGTGTCTTCTGGCTTCTAGAGATCATCTGTACTCCTTAGCTGACCCCTTCCTGTATCTTGAAGACCAGCAGATTATTATTTTCAAATCTCCCTGTGATTCTCTCTCTGCTTCTGTCATTGTATCTACTCTGACTTTGCCCTCCTGCCTTTGTCTTTCCCTCATAAGGATTATACTTCACCCACCTGGAGGATCCAGGATTGCTTCTCATCAAAAGAGCCTTAATTTAATCACACCTGTGCAGTCCTCTTTTCGAAATAAAAAAAAAAAATAGAGGATGCCTGAGTGGCTTAGTTGGTTGAGCATCCAACTTCAGCTCACATCATGATCTCACGGGGTTCATGAGTTCCAGCCCCACATCAGCTCACCGGTGTCAGTGCAGAGCCTGCTTCAGATCCTCCATCCCGCTTTCTGCCCCTCCCCCATTCATGCTCTCTCTCTCTCTCAAGTAAATATTTTAAAATTAGGAATTACAAGGGTTTATATTTGTTTCGTTTAATCAAGAAAGAAAAGGGAAACTTGAAAATACTAATCCCTTGGGCACCTGGGTGGCTGAGTCAGTTAAGCATCCGACTTCAGCTCAGGTCATGATCTTGTGATTCACGGGTTTGAGCCCTCATCAGGCTCTGTGCTGACAGATTGGAGCCTGGAGCCTGCTTAGGATTCTTTGCCTCTCTCTCTCTCTGCCTCTCCCCTATTCATGTTCTATTTCTCTCTCTCTCTCTCTCTCTCAAAAATAAACAAACACAAAAAAGTTTTAAAAAGTACTAATCCTACAAGTTCCAGGAATGAGGATATAGAAATGTTTGAGGGAATGGCCTTATTCAATTGACCACGGTTATAAAATACTGAGCATGTCTATATCCTAAGCCCTGTATTAATTTTCCACATATATTATTTCATTTAGTTAATACAACAAATCAAGGAGTTTCATATTTTAATTCCTAGATATGAAGACAAAGGCCTACTAAGGTTGTTTTGGCATCCATTAGGCTGAGACACAATGAACACGAATGGATTCTCTGAATCTCTTCATCTCATGAACACTGCGCTAATTTGTAATATTCATCTCTAACCATCTAAATAGTTTCTTTCCAAACTCTCAAATCTTCAGGAAATCTCAAATGGTCTTTAGATATTTCCTCCTAAAATTAAATCATGACCCATTCCCCTTCCAAAATTTCATTGTCTCCTCTATTCCACGGAACAAAGGCTAAGAGGATCTTTCACCATCTGTCCCAAGCTCCCTTTGTATCCTGATCTAGCTAGTCCTAATAACACCAGAATTATTGATCTTCTACAGTTCAACATTCACTTACCTAACTTCCTATATTCTCTCAGTGTGGCATGCCCCCGCCATGCCTGTCAACAGTCAAATATCTTTCCTACTGATTTGTCACTTTACCCTATTTTCCCCTTTAATGTATTTGCAATTTTCCTGAGTGTTCCACTACTTTGGCCCATTGTGAGAGAGTGTTGGAAAGAGAAAGGGATTCCTGAGTGAAAGAAGTTTGGCTGTGAGTCTCAGCTCCACCATGTACTACCTGTGTGACAGGTTTGATTTCCTGATAACTCAGAACCCATTTTCTCATTGGAAAAACTGATGAAACTTCCTCCAGAGTTTGCTCTGGGAACTAAAGGATATTATGTACACCAAGGTGCCCCAGAGGCTGCCATACAGCAAAAGCTCAAGGTATCATAACATATTGTACTTCTTCTGTAGTGGGGATTTCACTTTATTTGCATTTCTTAAAGCAGTAAAACACTTTTTACTGTCTTTCTCTTTGTAAATCGTTGCAGAAATTTTCTTCAAGGGTCATGAAAGGACAACCAAAGCAAAGATGAGGAATGGTGTTAATGAAACATTGAAGATAGCTCTGATTCCAAATGCTATCCCTGGATCTAATTTTGATTTTCCATGTCCTTGAAATGACATCAAGATTACCTCAGAATAGTGGTGACAGCAAAAATTCTGCATCCATCACACATTCATACTGTCACGGTCTAGATTTTCAGTCTGATACTTGATCATCCATTGTAAATTCTCAGAAAGCAAAGCTCACATTTACCAAAATCTCTGCCTATTCTGATTGGGCAAGCTAAACAGAAGACTTAGAGTCTCTTTTTGGAAGCATGATGATTCAGTCAATCACTCAAGAAAAATAGTGCTTCATACAAGCTATGCATTGGGTTAGGTGGCTGATGGAGATTAAACAACCAAAATCCCTGCTTTCAGGCAATTTTCGCATATAGTGGAGAGGTAACCTGAAAGAAAACAAAGCAAAACAAAAAATTAAATAATCATAAATTAAGAAAAATAGCACAAAGAGAATAAGAGGGTGAGAAATACTTAAAAAGGAGGACCTGTGTAGTGAAGGGTATATATTTTGATATGGCATGAATCATAAAAAAGAGCTAGTGGACAAAGGAATCTCCAAATAGGAAGAACAGCATATGCAAAGCTTTTGAAGTCTTTGTTAATATTGTTACTGGCGATGATGATGATGGCCTTTTTGGGGTTTTTTAAAGTAAGTATCAGTGATTTAACAAGAATCATAACTTAGTGAAAAATGGTCTATTTCTAAAAGAAAACTGAGGGACATTGCAAATATATTGTGATCTGCACAGATATCACTTAAATGGAATTTAGATTGCAATCAAAGGAAGAAAAATATTTACATCCATTCCAAAAAGAAAAGAAAAAAAAAAAAACACTACTGCTTATATAGAAAGAAATATTCAGACCCAGCAACACAAAGTGTTTGTAAATTTTGGTTCAATTTGGCCCCTGTCATTGACTGACTAGTACTCCGTGCTGGATTTTTCTTGCTGTAAATTTGCAATCAATCCATATTTAAACATAAAGGAAGCATTAAGCTTTTATTTCATCTTGCTCTTATGTTCTTTCTCTCTTGCCCAAATGTCAACCCCATGGTGTTACTTAGAAGTGTAACATAAGAAGTTGTTTTTGAATTGAGTTCACAGTGTGAACTACAGTTGAATATAAATGCCATCTACAGAAAAATTGATCACTAAGAAACCATTAGAACTGTAGAGGGCTAGTTTAATATTGCTCCATCATTTGATTAATAGAAAATGATTTTGTCTTTGAAAATTGCCTAGAAAGCTTTTAAAAATTAGAAAAGGGCTTGTTTTGTTGAGTTTACTATTGGCCAACTTGGTACAAATATCCATGGCATGTGTTTCATATGGTCCATGTGACAGCGTTTTAGATTTTCACGGTAATGGAAATTTCAGTATCATCATGGATATTTGAAATCCAGTTTAATTATGTACATTAAGCACATAAAACCAGAACTGTTAATAGTGTTTGTATTAAGCAACTTTCTAAATCAACTTTCAGAAACTTTATTTAAATACTAGACAAAGTGCATTGGCATTGGAGTCATCCTTATGGACAAAGATAAGAAAGAAAGAATTTCCCAGATAATTAGCTGAAACTCTACCACTTTATCTGTCTTTTTTTACAAGAGATTTTCTTAAAATTTTAAGTTTTATTTATTTATTTTTGAGGGAGAGAGAGAGAGAGCATGGGAGGGAGAGAGAGAATACCAAGTAGGCCCTGCACTGCCAGCACACAGCCTAATGTGGGTCTCAAACTCAACGAGCTACAATATCATAACCTGAGCCAAAATCAAGAGGCAGACGCTTAACTAACTCAGCCACCCAGGAACCCCTGTCTGTTGTTTAAAAAGTGTCCGAAGAAGCCAAGTAAAAGCAATACTCTTAAGGGAGAATGTTAAATTTACCCTAATTAAATTTAAGAAGTGGATTATTTGCACACTTTGAATTATATTATTACTAAAAATACTTTGAACACAATTGAAAAAAATTGATTATGTCATAATATCCGAGTGGAGAACTGTTACTCTCAGGAAAGACAATTAGCAGTTTTTGAGCTTTTTAACATGTACCACTAACCAAGTGCTAAACATTTCATATTTTATGGTATATAAGCTAAAAATCTTATAAACTAGGAGATTTTTAACTCCTCCCAAAGATGGAAAAACTAGGCCTCTTGGAAGAGACTGGATACAGATTCATATCTCTCTGACTTTAAAGGCCAGTTCTTTCCACCTCCTAGATAGCAAGACAGCAAAGCATTCTAAGTGATCTATGCCATTGGCCATTCACACCAAGGATTCATTCCTGGTAGAACGTTTCTCACTTTATGTCCATAGAATACTTTACTTATACTTCAGTAGATGAAGACACAAATGCTACCAGTTTGATGTCATTACCATAGTTATAAACTCCTTGTCCACATAGTTGGTAGAAGTCAGTTCTCTCTCCCAGCCTGGAGCTTCGCCAGTGGATTTGTAGTGTTAAAAACAGTACTTTTTCTCTGAATGAACTACAAAACAGACACAAAAATAGATGAAACTTCGAAGTCCATCACTGCCAATGACATCAAAGGAGTGAATTTATATTTTCCCTGTATTGATTCTACAATGTCGTTAATGTTAGTGCTTCATTTTAAAGAACAGAGATAAAAGAAATGTGCCACAAGAGCATACTAGATATTAAAACTTTGGTATCTTCTGAGAATTTTTATATTATCTCTTTTATAACTGAGAAAAAGATTAGAAAAGGCACCCTGGGATACTTGAGGGAGAATAGTTAACAAAACTATTGTTGCAATCTAGTCCTTCAGCAACAAAACATATTGACAGACATACATTGAGTGCTTACTAAGTGTGAAACTCTTAGGCCTTTAATTATGATTGGGTCTATATCGCCAAGAAAGGTACTAGAGAATGGGTAAGCCAGTTGGCCTGTCTGTCTTATAAATCAAATGAATTGCTTAAGGTTTGTCCATGGCAATTGACCCTGATTATAGGAAATGAATGGATGGGCCACATTGTGTCACCTATGGATCTGCCCACAGCCCAGTACATAATCAATATAACCTGAGAAAATCACTCAGGACTCGGAGTAGTTTTTGTTTAGCTATCTTATTGTAGTCATTTATTCAACACATATGAATTGTATGTCTTCTATGGGCCAACCTTTGTGCCAGTGGTTGATAAAACAGAGTTGAAAAAGACACATTTAAAGAAGCACAATCAAGAATAACTATTTGTCAGTGTGACAAATCCATTATAAAATATGAACTGAGCCCCATTGGAAGCACAGACGGGAAACAAGTATCTTGGCCATGTCTCAGCTGAGGTATAAGTAACTAGGTGGACAAGAATAATGTCCTTGTGGGTTTATGCCAACAGGAATATAAGATAATGCAATGCCAGACACCCTGAGACTCTTCCCGGGACTTGTAAGAGATAAAACAGCAGTTGAGTCAAAGCTCCAAAAGAAATCATTTCCATCAGTGTTATAATGAGTTAAATATTATGCTCATTTAGCCTCACAAATTCAAATAAGATGCCAAAAACATCTTGCTGGGTAGTTTTATCTTTGCCTCTGCTTTCCAGCTAAATTATTTTAATCCCTCCAGTTTCCTAAATCTCAAAAATAATCACATGGACTCAAATCTCTGAGAAGCAGCATGTTGTCATGGAGGAACACTGGCTTAGAAATCAAGAGAGCAGGATTCTCATGTGACACAGCCACCCTTCAACTGCTTGCTTTTGGATAACTGGCCTACCAACCTGGACTCTAGTTTTCTTGTATGTAAAATCCTCCAGATGGACTAGATCCAGTACCTTAGAAGGCTGATTCTAAGACCATCTTCTTTTACTACTTACCACCTTTCTCCTAGTCAGCATTAATTTCTGGGAACTAAAAACTGCATTTTGGATTTGGAGTAAACATCTTTTGGGATGAGCACCCAGATTGTAATGATTCTCTCTTTTCTGGGTTTCCATCAGCTCTATACTCAATGACATGCACTTTTCTTAGCATTTAGCCACAATTGATTAAAGTGCGATAGACATGGCCAAATGTAATCAATCATTGTCTTTCTCCTGGGCGTCTAGCCTGGGCTATCTCTGAACAGAGTAGATTTCAAATGTCAGATATGGAGAACAGTCATGATTTCTCCCAAATACACTGAGAATGACAAAGAGGTCTATAGCATTTATAGCAAGATGGGCATGCAGCAAACACAACTGTGGGAAGCAGAAAGAACTTCTTGGCTTTTTGACATTTTTATTTTGTCCCTCTTAAAGTTCTGCTGCATTTTGCCATGAGTTCTATGAGATTCTCCTGTATACATCATAATCTCTTACTATTTTGCTTATAATATCTTGAGTTTATTGTGTTACCTAAAGTTACAGAGTCCTAACTAATGCAAGATTAAAAAGGAAAAGACTACTAGGAAGTAATGCCCCTGTTTTAATGTGTATGAAAGTTTCGTAGCCTGAATTTGTTTGATATACTCATGGATTGATGATGACATGGAACACCAGATAACAGAGCCCTCCATCTATTTATATGTTGGTAAAGTAAACCAACTAAACAGCAATGATTAATAAATTAATACTGAACATGTAACAAGCTATTATTAATTCATAAGTTTGTCACAAAGACATTCCCAAATGACCAGGATTTAAGTGAATTTGCTTATTCTGATTAGAATTAGTATGATATTTCAAATAACACTGAAAACCGTTTGCTTCTTTTCTGATAATCATCTAGGACTTCTTGTCCCATTTCATGTTGATGGGCCATACAGTAACCACGAGCTAATTAATATTCATTTAGATCTTTGATTATCTCTTTAAAGCTCCAAGCCAACCACCAGCTAACATTGCCTGGAAGCTGACAAACTCTAAAATATGCCTGAACTGGGAACATGTAAAAACCATGGAAAATGAGTCTGAAGTGTTGGGCTACAAGGTATTTCATTTTTCCTTTAATACTATTAATTAAGTTACTAAGGAACTAAGAGTGTCACAACCAAATAAGAAATAAATTTATACATATAGAAATACTGGAATCTTTTAAAAATTATTTGAAAAATGCTTAGCATTGGCACTTTCAAATTCTTCATTGTAAAGTTTTATATTCTGAGGATAATTGTGTCATGGCACAACAAGAATAAAACTCTATAGTAAGCAACACTTTTTCTTCAGGGGCCTCCCCCTTGCCATCAGAAGATGATGGTGTGTGGGGGTAGTAAGGTGAGATGAGAATGAAATCCAAGAATATATTAAAATAGAAATTCTAGAGCTTAGTCTGCAGTGGGATATAAACCTTTAACAACATAAAAGGAATCTAACAAAAGTATAGCCAAATACCCAGAGCACATTATTTCTGTCACTGGTAATGGACATCATCTTCTGGCAAATGCATGTATCCAGCATTTGAAATGGGTCCAAACTAACCAGTGACTTTTTCACAGCAAGCTCCAAAAGTAGTAGCCTCAAGCTATTTAATTAATAGAGATAAATCTATTCTCATTTCAGAAGCATTGGCCAAAGACAAAATCTTTTTTTTTTATGACTAAATTTAAGGAAAAGGCATAGACCAGATATTTCCATTCAAGGAGGACAGCATTTATAATGATATGTTGTAGCGTGTTCCACAAGAGTGTCTGGACCTTTAAAAAAACAACACGTCCGTTTAACTTTGATTCACTATTTTATTCAGATTCTGTACCGGCAAAACAGACAGAGTAAAACACATATCTTGGAGACAAACAATACATCAGCTGAGCTTCTAGTTCCGTTTGAAGAAGACTACTTGATTGAAATAAGAACAGTTAGTGATGGTGGGGATGGAAGCAGCAGTGAGGAAATTAGGATTCCAAAAATGTCAAGTAAGTTGAGTCACCATCGCTGTTGTAGATTTTGAATCTGGACAGCTGCAGCCGAAATCTAGGCTCTCTGAAGCTTTCCAATTCTTGTTTGAATGTTGGGTGAAAAAATAAAAGGTCTGTGTTTCCATTTTCAGTTGTGAACAAGAGGTGATGAGTCAATCTTTCTTTAAATAATCCCTCAAATTTGCAACATGCATACATATTACAAACAGTTTCATGTTTCCTCATTTGATTCTCAAAAAGAAAAAAAGGAAACAAAAACACACAACTGTGTGTCATTGGTGCGTAATTACTTCTCTTGGTACAAAAATCAGGAAGTTTTTCTGTGGGTACTCACAGGCTTCTGGGAGCAGGGACAGAAAATACGAAACACATGTACTCATACCCTTATTCCCATATCCATGGCAGGCATCACTAATCAATAATGCCCTGCATACTGAGCTGAGTCCCAAATCTCAGATCCTCTCCATACAGTGTTCTACGCAGGTTACACCAATCAGTAAGATTTAGCACATGATAAGTTTATTATTTTTGCTTCAGATGAATCCTTATTCAACTGCTTGAAGTTGTGCCTTGGTGAAATCATCAGACACCACATGTTGGCATATCCTAGTCTGCCCTTCCATCAGACTTGGTCAATTTGGGCATTTTGCATTTTCATTTTTACATTTAAAACAGATATCCTAGGACAGAAGACTAAAGAGACTTTCTAAAATTATATAATGAAAATGAAACTGCTGTACCATAGCATGTTATTAGAAGAGAAATGATAGTATGTATTTTGGGTCTTGAAAATTAATCTAACAAGCAATTGTATTTTTTTCTCAAAATGTTTCCTTTTATTTTTCTATTTTGCAGGTTTGAGTTCCAGAGGAGTTCCAATCATAGAGCTTAGCATCTATTTCCTGTCAGTTGTAATCATTTTTTACTGTATTGCAATTCAGCCACTTATACGATGAATAAAACCATAAATCTTTGAGAATTTTTTTGAAAGCAAATTATTCTGTAAATAAGCTCTCCAGCCCCCATCACAAAATCCATTATTATTACAGACTTATTTGGAAAGAAAAAAGTGTATATTATTAAGATCTTGTGAATATCTATGGTGCATTAATTAAACAGTTTTAAACATTTTTGAACTTTAAAGTTTGCACATGATTTCATATATTCAGAAAGTGCCAAATAATCTGTGGAGTTGTGACTTCTGTAGCTTGTAAGTGACTTATATGGAAAGTATGAATAACTCCCCTTGATGACGATGATAAATATGAAACATATTTGAGTTATTACAGAAAATATGTATATTTTTACATGTGCCAGGTGATTTACATCAGTATTAAAAATGTTAACCCTACTTGGAATAAAATGTAATTATTTGTTTATAGTTGGGATTCTTTAAAAATGTAGGCTATTCCAAAGGGTAATGTGCTTTTACTTCTGAATGAGGAATATTTGTACCCAATAATATATGTACATACTAGATGTTTCTTTTCAACTTGCCTGTCTAGGAATCCCAGTAATAATAATGGCAGGAGAAAGTGCTTTATGGTAAAGAAATAGAAAAGAAGGGAAATAAGCACCCATATAAAACAATTTAACAAGTCTGGTATATCACAGGCAATTTCTCATAGCAAAATTTAATTTTTTAATCAATTTTGTAATCTCCTAAGAAAAAATTGCATGAACAAGTCTCAGGTAATTATTACAAATTGTTAGCAATGCATGTGGCCTTGCTTTCATATAATAAATAAACCTGGTAACAGATTGGATATATATCTCCAATCTTCCCTACAACTATAAAAGTAATCCTACACTGTCCAAAACTTATAAAGATTTTTGTGGGTTGACTCTTCTGTAAGGTGAAACTTTTTCAGTCAGTGGTCCTACTTCTTGGAACTACATTCTGGAGAAAGCAAGCTGGGTGCAGGTAAGGTTAATGAGTAGGCCAATGCCATTCTATGTGGCCATCCATTTCCTTCACAAACAGCCTTGAGGAATTTGGCCTCCTGGAAGCTTGTGTTACCTCCTAGCCAATCAGTCTTGATATCTTGGGGAGCTAGGGTTGAGAAATGGCCACCCTAGTTTTGCTTTCTTCACATGGTATAGCCTCTTAAGTACGTTGAAAATATTTGAATTATCCTCACAACCCTCAAATCACACAGTCCTCAAAACTGGATTTTGTTCTTTTCATTTCTAATGTATTTTAGAGCTATTTAAAATACCCAGTGTAGTCAGCAGCAGATGGACAATGACTTTTCATAGTTTGGAATTTCTCCCTGCCTGAATAGTGTGTCAAGCATACAGTACAAATTAATGAGCCTTATTCTCCTCTATGCCCTAAGATATGGCTGTGCTTTGAGGGAGCAAAATAAATAAGCAAAAGCTAATATTGTTTGGCACACTTGTGTTAACAGCTGCCTGTCCAAGACACATCTGTATTAATCAGAAATACCAGTGGCTCATTGTCTCAATGGTTTTCTCAACTTAGTGAGAGACAAGATTTGTTCTTCCTCTGCAAAGCAGAGATTGAGAGTCAAATATACTATGAGATTTTTGTTGCCCCTGATTAAGTGAATTAGATACATAGTCGTATGTGTATGAGTCTGAAGGGCTAAGGCAGTTCTAATCAATAACTCTTACAGGTTTGCAGTTGTGTTTTAATTCATGATTGTTGGAGTATTAAAAGTATACATTATTCAATATCTACTATTTATTATTTGTCAACCCATACTAAAATTTTTGGAATATAATTTGGCATTAATACTAAATAGCACCTGCTTTGGCTCTTCATTGATTTAAATCTCTACTCTTAGTAAAGACTTGGGCACATCTTTTAACATCCTCACACTACTATTATCAGGATTAAAGTGTAATGCATTCAGCATTGCAAGTTATCAACAAATAGAGCTGCTGTCATCTGCTGCTATGAAGTAAGCCCCTAATGAAATAAGTTACTGTAATTCCTTAAGTGCCCAATAGACTATGCAAGCAGATTCAGCCTCTGCTTATGTCAAAATCCAGAAAAGTTGCAAGAAAAATAAGTAGTCCACCTACTCTGGGCACTAAATGGCACTAAAGAATGGAACCAGTTATGAATCCATTAGTCCATTTCAGGAAGATATTCTGTGTGATGTAAGTACTCCCCTGACATTTACAGATTTCCAGTGGATCCTTTTATTGAGCAAGTATCTTGCTGTTAAAAACTGTTATAAACATGATCGTTTATTTCCATAATTCTTACAGGAAGGAGGAAAAATGTGGTTGCACCTGGAAACAGCTCAAGAATGAAAAGGGAATAAGGGTTAGGAGACTTGACACAGCAGAGTTATGACCCTATAAAGCTATGGGCTGCCAGGTAATGTTAAGTTCAAATCAACTCCATGTTCTCTCTTCTATTCTTCACACTAAAACCCTCAAGGCCTCTGTCCCTTTTCTAACTGTATGCCAGAAGGTGACCCATAAGTGACTTGCTCTCTTAAACAGCAAATACAGTGAGAGATGATCTGGATTCTATTTGGATTTCAAATGTAATAAAATAATCATTTTCTCTCATTAGTCAATCTACTATTTTTAAGCCTCTATATCTTATCAGTATAGACTCCATTTTGAAACGTCAACTTTTATTCACTTCCCAAATGTCTAATTATTACGTTATATGCTATAGAGCTACAGATTTAATTAAACAGAAATAAACAATTTGGTAATCACATCACTGTTGAACTCAGTACTTGAATTAATCAGGGTTCTCCTGAGAAACAGACCTAAGAGAACGTGTGTGTGTATGTGCGTGCAGGTGTGTGTATACACAGTGTCACACATGTATATACATATATAGAGAGAGAGAGATAGAGAGAGAGACTATAAGGAATTATTATGCAATTATGGAAACAAAGAATTCCAGACCCAGAAGAGCCAGTGGCATAATTCCAGTCCAAGTCTGGGAATCAGGAGAACCTATGGTATAATTTCTTATCTGAGTATTAAGGCAGGAGAGGATGAATGTTCTAGAGCAAAGACTGTCAGGCAAGGAAATAGTTCTTTCTTCCATAAACTTTTATTTTATTCAGGCCTTCAGCAGATTGGATGAGGCCCTACCATAATGGGAAGGGCCATTTTTTTTTTCACTCGATCTACTGATTCAAATGTTGATCTCTTCTAGCAACTCCCTCCCACACACACACACACACACACACACACACAGAATATTGTTTAACTAAATATCTGGGCCCCCTGCAGCCCAGTCAAGTTGACATATAAAATTAACCATCACAGTGCTTTTTTCGATAATTTCAAATAATTCATCTCTAACCTTATCAACTTTGAAATGGAATTATTGAAATACTCTTCCCAGTTTCTTCATCTGTAAAATGAGATGTGGGAATCAAAGATCTCTGAGTTCCTTTAAAACCCTACGATTTTCTATCAAGCTGCATAGTTGACTACTTTTAGAATAAGATAGTGTTTCATTACTTTTCACAACACACACACACATATATATAACTTTTCCAACTTATTTCTATATTTGCACTAACTTAAATGATTGTGTTGAGCTTTCTTTAACTATGAATTAATTGAATTTTCATTACTAAAACAATGACTAAATTGAGTATGCTTTTTCAAGCCACAAAGAACCTTCAGAGATTCTGACCTATCTGTACCCTCCACTGAGAATTGCTGGTGTTTCAAAGGTCCCCAAGTGCAAAGCTGTGATAAAAATTTCATTGTTCAGTGCAAAATGAAAAAATTCATACAGTATGAAGAGATTTTAATAATGAATAACTTGTGAAATACTTGGGAGATTGCAACTTTTTTTGTTTTATGTGGTGAAATGTCTACTCTTTGATGACATGAAGTCGAGAATGAATACTGGTTTGCTTTATGTGTTCAATTTTAAAATAAAATTATTTGACAAAAAAGAATAGGTTACTTTATAAAAATCAATTCAATTATTATCATTACTTAAAGCTTTTATCTTCTGAGAAAATAAAAAGTTTTAAAATAATTTGGGGTTGGTTTTTTTTTTTTAACTTCTTTATCTCATTACCATCAAATTAGTGAGTTTGGCTTAAAGCTTTAGGTCAGGATCTTAATCTGTATGCCTTCATTATCAAGGTTCTGGGTTCTTTGGAATTATTGTTTATATATATGAACCACAGGCTTAGGAAGTCTGTTCAACCTTTCATAACAAGCTATTAATATAAAGATAATAATGTAGAAAAAATATAAAAATTCTGAATTCCTTCATTATTTTAAAATTTGGAGACTATTCGCTTTCTATTTTCCCTATGAACATTTATTTTCTTTAATGAAATTATAAATAATAGTTGTTAGGAGTTCTTTCATTTCTTTACATAGCAAGATAATTTTTATAAAAAGGTAAATTTATCTGCTCCATTATTTTTGCTATTCTTCTTCTTGAAAGCACTCAGTACAGTCCTGGGCAGAGAGAATGATGCTTACAACACACATTTTCCTTTCTGGACAGATTTATGTAGCCAGCTGTTAGGGTAATTTGTTTTTCCCCATTTTCCTTAGGAAAATAAGTATTTTTTATATCCTGACTAAAATAATAAGCTGACCTAAACTTCAGATTTTGGTGGGTAAGTAATATATTCCTTAAAAAGTAATAAATAAAAATAAAATTCTTGGAATATAGTGGTTTTGAGAAAACACCAGAATAATTCTCCTGTTTTGAAAAACATATACTTTATTATCGGGTTAGACATAGCTTAGAAGATATTTATCTTGTCCAGAGCAAAGCTCAGAGGAGAAGAAAGTATGATGACTTTAAATAAAGGCAGTAAGTTGCAGCTCAATGAGACAGAAAAGAAATCCTGATGTAATGATTTGTTTTGCTTCCTGTCCCTATCAAAGACTAGGAAGTATGTTGGATGAAATCATGGTAAATCTGTCACTTATTCCTGGAACTGAATGGTGTGTTGTGTAGGTACCTGTTCTTGAATTGTGATTAATGTTTATACATCATTTTGAAGATAGAATGCACCTCATAAATTCTAATGATTTTTATTATGATGATTTTTTCCCAGAAGTATATTGACTTTTTTGCAATGGCACTTTGAAAAAGCATACATTAGTGACTGAGACCAGGTTCCATGCCTAAAGGAAAACAATAATTGGAAAGTGTGAAAGGTAATAATTTTGAGATACAAAATTTTGGCCAAATTCATAAAATCCTGCATGGACTAAATAATTTTCATTCAAACAAAATAATCTACATCCATCCATAATGGAATTTTCAGCTTGTGAAGTAATGACATAGCAACAGAATTTTTTCTCAAATAATATTTACGCATAACAAACCTCAAGTATTCTCAAGGACTTTGGATACTAACAATAATAAGTCTAGGCAACTTTTATTACCTTTAAGTGAGGTAGTTATAAAATCTCCCAACTTTGAGCAGATTAATTTCAGCCTATTTTCTGTTGACAGCAAAGCATAATTGAATATATTACTGGTCTTCTAAATCAGATTTTTTCCTTATTTGTTTAAAAGTGAAAGTGGTGTCATCCTAAATTATTGTTATATTTGGACTTGCAAACACATATGGGACTATTTTCATTTTTCTACATTCTTAAGAGAGTATAAACATTTCTAAAGAGACTCTTAAAAGCAAAGAAGGGATACGGTTTAAGTTATTTAGAACAATGTTCAGAATCAATTTGTGTTTAAAGCTAGATGATTGCTGAAGAATGCATTCTAACTAGTTAAAGACAACTTGAATTGCCTACAACCTGTTGCTATTATTGGACAGGAGAAAAATTAATATTCACTTTATACTTGTTGATAAAATTAAGATCCTGGATGTGTCTATCAGAAATTAATATTCTTCACCAGAAAACTTCCTATGGTGCCTTATATCATATTATATATCATATGTCATATAAATAATTATTTTATTTATTATTATATATTATTTTTAATATAATTTATTGTCTAGTTGATTTCCATACAACACTCAGTGCTCATCCCAACAAGTACCCTCCTCAATACCCATCACCCTCTTTCCTCTCTCCTCCACCCACCATCAACTTCCAGTTTGTTTTCTGTATTTAAGAGTCTCTTATCGTCTCCCTCCCTCTCTGTAACTTTTTTTTCCCCTTCCCTTCCCCCATGGTCTTCTGTTCAGTTTCTCAAGATCCACATATGTGTGAAAACATATGGTATCTGTCTTCCTCTGACTGACATTTCACTCAGCATAACACCCTCTAGTTCCATCCATGTTGCTACACATGGCCAGATTTCATTCTTTCTCATTGCCATGTAGTATTCCATGGTATAGATAAACCACATCTTCTTGATCCATTCGTCCATTGATGGACACTTAGGCTCTTTCCATGTTTTGGCTATTGTGGAGAGTGCTGCTATGAACATTGGGGTACAAGTGCCCCTATGCATCAGCACTCCTGTATCCCTTGGGTACATTCCTAGCAGTGCTATTGCTGGGTCCTAGGGGAGTTCTAGTGTTAAATTTTTGAGGAACCTCCACACTGTTTTCCAGAGCAGCTGTACCAGTTTACATTCCCACCAAGAGTGTAGGAGGGTTCCTGTTTCTACGTATCCTCCCCAGCAACTATAGTCTCCTGACTTTTTCATTATATACATTGTTATTTATTATATTATATTATTTATTTCTTGTCTCACTTTTCTATAAAATGAGTTCCAGAAGAGATGGACCTTAGCTTCGTATTCTCTATTGTATCCATCACATCAGTGGAGTGTCTGACATCCAATGGTTGTTCAAAAAATAGATTTTGGATGAACAAACAACCAAAAGGAAGCATAAATTACTGCACATACATTGTGTATATAAATTGATAGAATCTCATCACTGCTCCTACAAAAGTGGTAAAGTTTACCTTAATAATGTTGTCTTTTAGTAAAGCTTCCATCTTACAATATTATCATTTGCTGTGATGTATAATTGATGTAGCTATGTCTGCATATAAAATATTTCTTAAATCTTCTAAAATTGAAACAAATTTTAAGGACAATATTTTTAATAGAAAATAACACAGAATTATGCAAAAGTTTCCCCTTCCTTTTTAAGATTATTACTGGGCAAAATACCCAAAAGTTTGTAGAGACATGACTCTGAGAATTGTACAATTAAGCTAGGAAGTGACACCCATGGTGTCAAGAAGCCATTTGGATCACTCCAAGGTCATGACATAGCAGTTATTTTCCCTGCAACCAAATTAACTAAAGGCTATATACTTGACCATACACTATAATGAAATGTAATAATCTTGTCATGCTGCAATATTAAATCCATATATTCAGCAGAAAGAGTATCTTTAGTTGGCAGATATAACACAAAGCTATGACATTCTCTTCTTAGATATCACTTCTTTAAGCCATATTGTAACATTTAGTTATATTTGTTTCCAAATCTCTGAATACCTGATGGATTTACTGGAAATTTCAGGGGGCAGAAGATAGTCCTTTGTCTCTAAAGAGGTTGCAGACTTTCAACCCAAGACACAAGCCAATCCCAGACAGGCTAGATGTCATTAGTATTCATTTATTTTAAAATTGAAATGATTGTCAGTGTTCAGAAGTCAGTTTTCATGTGATTCCAGCTTTCCTTGGGTACTTCTGTATTGGTCTTCCTGCATGACACTCCCCTAGTAAGCTACTTTTGTGTTTAATGAAATGTAGTTAGTCCTGGGGAACACCAATTGTGGCTTTAACATTAGGTAGTGGGGATAGCTTCTTTCTGTCATCACTTTAATTATGTTAATTCCCAGGTTTACTCTAAGTTTTTGGAGGGCTAGTAATAAATATTGTCATTGTTTTTTATAGTGTATTACCTTATACTTAATTACACTAACCTATCATTTCAGCTCTTACGAGCTATGACTGGTTAACGTAAGCAAAACTAATATTTATATAAAAGGAAAACATAATTGTAAGTCATTTGTTTTTTAAAAAACATATCTTTCTGTTTATATTCAGGTCAGAAACATTACAATTACTCATCAAGTAGATCTATGTTTATGTCATCAAATCATTCAAGAAACATTTATGTATTGTTTACCATGTTCAATATATTGTGCTTGGCTCTACAAAATGGAAAAAAATAGTGAGAAAGAGAAATATATTAGGGAGCAGTTGATATACCAGCCAACTCCCTACTACCCCCCAAAAATAATAAACCATTCACAAATTGTGACAAATACTAAGAGGAAATAAGGAAGGTCTTGTGAGAAGAGAACACAGTGTTGAAACTAATATTGGACTAAGTGATCAGTGACATCCTCTTAGAGAAATTTCCATTTATACTGAGACCTGAAAAAGGAAGAGATGTTGGACATGTAAAGAATGGGGAGAAAGAGTATCCCAGTCAGAAAAGAGAAAAAATATGCACACGTTTAAGGAGACAGAAAGAACTCAGTGTGTTCTAATTATTCAATGAAGGCCAGTGCGGATGGAAAATGGTGCCAGAAGAGTGCGCAGAGTTCAGCTGGAATTCAGTCCTCTTGGACTTCACAGGTAACGAGGAGGAATGTGAATTTAAGTTTTAAATATTATGTGGAGCCTGCTTCGGATTCTTTCTTTCCCTCTCTCTCTGATCCTCTGCCACTTACATTCTGTCTCTCAAAAATAAAGAAATATTAAAAAAATTAAAAAAATAAATATTACGTATGTTTTCAGATAATTAATTTTACTACTGTGTGGTAAATGAACTGTTGGAAAGTCAAGGATCAAACCAGAATTTTTCACAGCAGTCTATGTGATAGTTTATGGTAACTTAACTATTAAGGTAGCAGGGGATGGATGTATGTAGACTTGTTAACAATTATCAAATGGCTATGAATGTATAAAGAAGTGGCATGTATATATGCTGAATATTATTCAGCCATAAAAAAGAATGAGATCTTGACATGGAGTTGGAGAGTATAAAGCTAAGCGAAATAAGTTAGTCAGAGAAAGACTGTATGATTTTATTCATATGCTCAATTTAATAAACAAAACAAATGAGCAAAGGGAAAAAAATAAGAGCTAGAGAGAGAAATCAAGAGACAGACTCTTAATTAGAGAGAACAAGCTGATGGTTAGCAGTGGAGAGATGGGTGAAATAGGTGATGGGGATTAAGGAGAGCACTTGTCATGTTGCTACATTGTACCCCTGAAACTAATATAGCATTCTATGATAACTAAGTGTAATTAACAACTTTAAAAATTATCAATTGGCTATAATGAAGGTAACAGATGACTTTAATTTTTTGTTATTATCAGATGGTGAAGACTAGAGAAGAAAAACACTTAGGAAAACAGAAGACAGGAAGATAATTAAGATTTGGGGGGTGGGGATCATGGTAAATTAGAGATGCCTTAGAAATCTGGGTGAAGATGTCAAAGGACCACATCACAAAAATTGGGGTCAAGAGATCTGGTTTTCCCCAAGGGTTCCAGCTCCTTTGTTAACTGGTAGTAGAGACTCTTAACCTCTGAGACGACATTCAAAGTGACCTATTTCATTTTCTAAGTCTCAAATTTTTCTTCCTTATAATGTACTGTTATATCCAGGTAATTTAGTAGTAATTTAGTAGTACTCAAATAGTATAGATGATGCATAGTTTCTATATTATAACAAAAATCCTAAACACTGCAAGATCTTGAATCAGCCATCAGATCAGGTAAATTCAGATTACCACTTTGACTTTACTAAGTTAAAACATTTTCTTTTTACCCATAAGATACTCAGAGATAAAGCTAACTCTCATTCAGAGCAATCGGAAAACTCCCATTTGCAAAATACCTTCAGCAATTAAGATTGACTACTGATTGATTCAGAGCAGAAAGATTCTTCAGGTTTAACCAAATTCCAAAATGGAAAACAAACAGAATGTCCATAGGTTTTTTTTTCTTTGACCTCATTTCAAAAAAGAGTTAATTATCAAACTCTGGATTAGTTAAGTTTAGGGTAACAAAATTATTGTTGCTCCCTGACATTTTATTTTGTTCCTACAGACCTTTGCTTATGCCCCTCTTTTTGCAGGGATTGCCCTTTTCCTTCAACAGCATCTTCAGTAACCAGTCCTAGTGATGGTCACTGGCACAGAGTTCCACTCTGTCCTGCACTCTTCTAAGACTGTGAGTGCACTTCTCACCTTCACATATCCTGTGAGCTCCTTGCATACATCCCTGTCACAGCATTTGGCACTTGATCTTTCAATTGTTGGTTCACCTTCCAGCTTCTCTCACATAATGTCAAACTAATTGAACACTGTGACTTTTCCAGCACTTAATGACTATGCTGAGCACGTAGTAGGCGTTTGAGAAATGTAAAATGAAGACAAGACGGCAGGAAGAAAATGAAAAAGTGTTTTATTTCTTTGTCAACAAGTCTGAGTGTGTTTTCCCAGCTATATATTTTAGAATAAGAGGAATCTAAGTAGAAGAATATAAAATTACGATCTTAAATACTGTGGTTTGCCTACAAAACATCTTTTGTGATATTTATAAAAGATTTTTGAAATAGGGGGAAAATCGATTATCAACATGAATCTTATTAGTTTATCTCAAGCAGGCTGATGACAAATATTTTAAGATATCATGATGAGTGACTGTACATTAATTTTTTTTGAAATTTGTATTTAACACAACTCTGTTGGCTTCTGACAATTAAAGAAGGAGCTAATCTGTATAAACTCATATTTTAAGGCAAAAAATATATTCTAGCATTACTTCCTCATTGTACAGAAGACAATATCCAAAGGTAAAATGATTTAGACAACTTTATCACCAAGATCAATGTTTAATTTATTCTCCTAAATAGATTCTTCTTTCCCCTTTTGACCTACCTATACAGTCCTGGCATTCACCATGCCTAGAGAATTAGGTGAGTTCTTGGTGGGGGTTAATTCTAGCTGTTTCCAAACTGTAGTCTCCAGATAGGATGAAAGATGACATTTTCAATGTATAGTTGGTCACCAGCTTATAAACAAATTGTATTCTTCTACGAAAACTGTCATTTGGATATTAAGACCTAATGCTCACTTTGTTGACAAACAAATATTGATGACAATGGTTCCTTCTGCAGCCCACTAAAGCCTATTACTTCGTAATGAGTTGACAGTATAGCATTGATGGTACTCAAGGACAACATCTTAAAATGAAACCATGATTCTCTGAGGAAGTGCCTCTAGGATTCTTAATTGGCTTACAGGAAACACATCTTCTGCCACCCATAGCTGCAACTTCACGGTGGGAACAAGGACTCACATGACCTCCACACCTCTTAGAGTATCTCTCGTGGTGTGGGACAGGAGCTCCAGTAAAACAAGAGGAGAAGTAGAAACATAAGATCCAGGTTGTAGGAACTAAATAACTTTAGGGAAAGAGCTTCCTATGAGTGAAATCTCCTTTTTCAGATAAACATCTTCTGCCATTTACTGTTTTATGCACCCTTCTCAGGAATTTTCCTGCCCTATTTCTCTGGTATTTATCTTTTCTTTTAATAATCTCTTTATTTTTTATAGTTTATTTATTTTTGAGACAGAGAGAGATAGAGCATGATCAGAGTAAGGGCAGAAAGAGAGGGAGACACGGAATCTGAAACAGGATCCAGGTTCTGAGCTGCTAGCACAGAACCCGATGTGGGGCTCAAACCCACAAACTGGGAGATCATGACCTGAGCTGAAGTCGGACGTTTAACTGACTGAGCCACCCAGGCGCCCATATTTTAATAATCTCTTTAAACTCAACTCTTACCCTGTAGCCCTGGTTTTTGGGGTGCCAACACAACAGAACTTCATTCCCCTCCAACCATGATGTGCCTCATCTCACCACAGGAATTTTGCATCTGCTATTATCTCTCCTTGGAATTTCCTTTTGCCCTCACTCATCTACTCTTGCCTCTTTCACCTAGCTAATTGCTATTCATTCTGATTAAGTAAAAATCTCCTCTTATATTCTCCCATTGCACAATATACTTTCCCCTAACACTTATCAAGCCTCTACTTCTTAGAACTCTATTTATGTTATATTTAAATTAATTCCTATAATTTCTGACAAACTGTAAGCTCCATGAGGATAGAGGTCATGTAGTTTTTGGTTCATCATTGTATCCCTAGAACCCAACACAGTTCCAGGCAGTTCCAGCAGCTCTCAACAAATGGTATTTATTTAGAAACAAATAAGTAACAATTAATAAACTCTAATAAGTATCTAATAAAATAAGCACAAGTTATTTAATTAAAAAAGTTTTAATTAATGAGTTAATGATCACTACTTACATCTTTTCTAAAAGATTTTTCTCTTCATAGAACTCATCTTGGAGCTTTTGGTGTGTTACTTATTCCTCAAACGTAGAAGGCAGTCTTCAGATTTCCTCATCATTCTAATAGAACAGAAAATAATGAGAAATCAGAGAAATGTTCATTAAATTAGATTTGTAATGCTTCTTTATCTCATATCCACTTACACTTCCCCCCACCATAAAACCAGGGAAATGAAGGTGGCAATATCTGCCATGTATAACCCAACTTCCTACACCCAAGACAATTTTTCCTACTGAACATCAGAATCCTTCCTACTACAAGGCCATGGAGAACTATCACTACTAATTTTGTTGGTATCATGAGATGAAATTGACTTGTAATTCTTAAAAGAAGTAAAAGAAAATAAATCTCATTTTTTTCTGTTATCAGCAAGATAAAATTTCCCGGGCAACTATGATATGGAGAGCATACGTTCCAATTACTCCTGTTGCCTTGGTTCCATACATACATTAAAAATAGCCTTAAAAATTTTAGAGTTTTGTTATAGAAAGCTTTTCACAAAGAATATGTTCATTTATTTTCTCTCATAATACATGTCAGATATTGTCTCAGTTATTCCAGTTCTCTTACATACAAAACCCGAAATGTGGGCCCCATCATTTAGATAATAGGATTTATGAGAACAGTCAGTATGACAGGCAGAAAAACGCTTCCCCATTCCAAAAATGTCTGTGTCCTAATCCCCAGGACCTGTAAGTATGTTGTATTACATGGCAAAAATGATTTTAAAAATGTGATTGAATTATGATATTTGCAATGAAGATATATTGTCTTAGATTATTCAGATGGGTCCCGTATGATGACTAAAGGTCGCTAAAGGTGGCAGCTAAAGACAGAAGAAAAGAGGCAGAGTCAGTGTTACCTGGTTTGAGAAAAACTAGATGGGTCATTGCTGGCTTTGAAAATACAAGGGGCCATCTGAAGAATATAGGCAGCCTCTAGAAACTGGGAAGGCAAGAAAACAGATTTTCCTCCAGAACAACCAGAAGGAAGGCAGTTCTGCCAAAACTTTGATTTTAGCCCATTGAGATCCATTTTGTGTTATTGTAAACCACTAAGTGTGTGGTATAGCAGTAATAGGAAGCAAATATAATGAGTCTTAAAAACTTGCCAAGTTCAAACAGTGAATGGAAAGTTAGAAATAAAACCCAGTCTAACAAGAAAACCTATTTTATGTAATTGGCAATATAAAAACAACTCAAAACTGTGTGCATGCACACACACACACACACACACAGATGAATATATAAACATAGCATAAATGTCTATGTATATAATGCAATTGTATACATGCATGCATATATGTAATGTGTGTGTACACATACACATGTATATGTGTCATTACCAATGCCTCACTGCTTCATTCATTTTGATTATTTGAAAATAGAACAGCTTTATGATAATGAAAGTGCAAAGATAAACTTGGTTTCAAAGTGCTACTAAATGCTGTTTATATAGCTGGTTTTATGAGATGCTGAAGATGTACTGCACACATAATACTTAAAAGAAATTACAGCTCTACCAGCGTTATCCTCAGATTGTCACTTGATTGTGGATCATAGATTTCTTTTACTCTGTATGTGTGTATGTGTGTGTGTGTGTGTGTGTGTGTGTGTGTGTCTACCTTCTTTTAAAGTACTGAGAATGTTTATAATGATTGCTCATAAATTATTCATAATTTAGATATGAGGAATCTTGAAATCAAAACTAATAGCACCAGACAAAACGTGACAACCAGGAACTGAGGAATGTGTGAAGAGACCAGAGAAGGATGTGCCAGTACATGAATGAGCTCAGTTAGCAAGTGTAATTAGAAAGGTGGGAAGCTCTCCTGAAAACCAGGCTTTGAAGTCATTTGCAGGAAATTTTTAGAATGTTTGGAGAGTGAATATCCACTTCCTAGAGTCAGGAAAAAGAGAGATCAGTTTGCAACACCATCATTTTCCAGTTGGATAATATAGAATCATACACTAAACCTCTCTGAACTTGATTCTTCTCTCACAAAAAAAAAAAAAAAAAGCACATTAGTAATTACCACATGAGGCCAGTGTGATGATTACATGATACAATGCATGTAAATCACCTGGGATAGTGTTGGTGTCAACAAATACTATTTCCATTCTTTGTCCCTGGTCTCCATTGATACTTGTATGCCTTAAAGCAAGACACTCTTAAATTCACTTTGCCAAATAAGCTGCTTTTAAATAATAGATTACTTGGGGTTTATGTCCATTTTTAAATAAACTATGTTAAATGAATTATATTTCTTTATTGTAGGACTTCTGAGAGCCTTCAGTATGCTACTCTGTGTTACAGTTCTTTGAGGGATATGCATTATATGATATGGAACATTTCCAAATTTTGTTGGACAGTGATTATTTTGCATAGAAAATCACATGGGACAAATTCAATAAAACATACTGTAAGAAGTGCACACTTAAACAACAAGGAAAAAAACAGAATAAGGCTTCAAGAACTTTGAGTTATATCTTCGTTGCTTCATGGCTGTGTTGAATTTCAAACAAATATTTAGGATTTAAAGAAATTTGTTCTACCTGCATTGTCTCTACTACAGAGAGTTCTGAGGATGAAATTTCACATGGTATGTGAAAGCACACGGAAGAGTTAAAAGCACCTCACAAGCACGAGCTTAGCATTACATTGTTTCACCATCTGACCTGCCATTTGTGCCACTATGTGAAAGAGATGTGGGCTGATGGTTCCTAAAGGCCTTGGTTGGTCAAAGTAAAGAAAAATTTGCATCATTGGCCCCAGAGGCCTCAAGGTCAGAGACTGGGGATGAATGAACACAACCTGATTATCTCTATGAGATAATTCAGAACATTCAGAACAAATGTCCTACATTTAAAGAGCCAGTAGAGTCTGGTGCATGAGGGACACAGGCTCTTTCAAAATTTTCACCAAATTTTATTCCACTAAGATAGGCTAGCACAAAATTAGTTATAAGACCATCTGTCCCATAACTTGCAACATTTTGTGGACAAACCTCATATAGGTCCCTTCTTCTCTATGGGATTTTATATTGGAAATGGAGAATGAGAGAGAGAGACAGACAGACAGACAAGACAGACAGACACACACAGATTAATTGATTTTATTTACTCATCTACTCCCAATACCTCAACCATGAAATATTGAACCCAGGAGATCCTTCTCCAATAGGAATCTTCCATGGTCAGTTATATTTAGGAAGTACTACTCTCTCGTTTCTGGGAGTTTCACAAGGCACTTTATCCATCTAAAAGACCCCAGAAGTCCTACACTAAAGAAACATTAACTTGGTCTATTATAGTATTTCCCAAATTATTTGATCCCAGTAAACACTATACACAAGAAATTTGTAAAAATTTTACTGAAATGTCCCAGTAATGTCCCCCTACCCATGGGGTAAATGCTCCATGAAATGATTCCCCAAGTCCCCAAGACCTCTGCCACTCCCAGAGTGTACATGGCTCCTTCAGAGGATGCCGGAATTGCCTGGTGCCCCTTTGTCCTCACAGGGCTGAGACCCTCTTTTCTGATAACAGTGTTCAGCACCTGCTAAAAAGTATGGTTAGGCCATCAGTGTACGGGACCAGATTGTAGTCTGAATAGACTGGAGGGAAGAGGCTGCTTTGGGGGGACCAATTTTCACAAAAAAACTGCTTCCTCTTTCTCCATCTCACTATAAACCAATTTTTCTTGCCATCTAGGGTGTCTGTATTTGCCATTTCAGGGGGATTATGCACTCCCTTCACGTGGAGCAAGGGGGTGAGAAGAGAAATTACTAGTTGCTGAGGCCTCTATGACATTTGCATAAACATGGTTATATAAAGCCCTGGCTTACCAGCTTCTCTCACCAGTCCAGCAGAAACGTCTGCCTCAGCTGATGGATGTGATCCTTGGCAGTGAGCAGCAGAGGAGGGCTCTGTGGGCTGTTAGGCTTGAAATAAACCCTAGAATCTTCCAGTCAGAACTTGCCTACTCAAAGTTCAAAAGAAAAAAGAAACAGATAAACAGAAAGTTAAGACCCAACCTCTAAGCAACATGTGCAAGTCACAAGAAGTACATTTTAGGAAAAGCAATATGCATCAGCTTTTTCTAATGATTATTGGCACTCAAGTCTTTAACTGTTAACTATGTGTTGCCTATTTACTGTGCTAAGTAACATATGTATAATCTAAGTTATTCTTCACAATAATCTTTCAAAGAAAATATTTTTTAATACTGGTTTTACAAATGAAAATTTAAAGATGAGAGAGAAGAAAGGGCTCCACAAGTGCCATGCAGGACAATATCAGGCCAGGAATTCAAACAGGTCTAGCCAACTACAAAATCTAGACTCTGTATCTGTTATAGTACACTGACCCTTATCCTATCCTATGCTGGATAGCTGTCATTTGTTCCTCAATTCTCCACCCTTTATTGCCCTTTTCTTTGTTCCTTGAAGATGATCTGTAAGGATTAGGCTAATTAGTTGTCTCTGGCTTCCAGTTAAACTTCCCCAGTAGGGGACAATGTAAGGAAATCGGAAGAAGGTCCTTCTACCATCATTGCTTTCCTCAAGACAGTTGATTCTATTTGATTTTCTCCCTTATGGTTCTTCTTGCCTTTGAGCCAAGTGTTTGGTGTTTAGAGTGCTTTGGAAATTGGCCGCAATTATTCCTCCTGTCCTTTGCATGAATGGACAATTCATGCAATGAATTGTTCCTTTGCAATGTAACTTTTCTCTCCTCCACTGTAGAAGTGGAGTCCATTACCCTATCCTGTCAATGAGGTCAGAACTTGTCCCTTGCTTTGACCAAGAGATTATGGTAAAAGTAACCTTTTTAAAGTAAGTACCACAGCATCCAACTGAAGAGGCTTTGTACCTTCTTCCCTTCCATTACTGGAAACCTGATAGCATCTCTTGTTGAAACCTGGTTAGACTCCTTGAACGTGAAGGTAGAAGAAGAGTTTGGCCCAGCCAACAACCAGAACAGACCTTCAGAAATGCAAATGAGGTGATCTGAGACCTTAGATAGTTGGTACCTTAGTCAATCTGCCAGATCCTTGCACCTGTGTAACCCCATGCAAGACCAAAAGAGGGACAGTCTAGCTGATTCTAAAGCAATACAAGCAAATAAATGGTTGCTCTAAAACAACCTAACAAACATTAAATACATAAGTTTTAAGGTATTTTTGTTACATAGAAGCAATAGCTGCTATAGTAACTGACCTGTCTATATCAATCATCATTATAAATAGTCCATTTTTACATAAACATTCATCAAATGAGCTGACTTTAGGTGTGCCATTTGGACCCTGGTTGATACCTCTACCATCATAGTTCAAAAAATAATTGGAGACTTGTTTGGAAGGAGACTGGCCCAGGCTATATGTTCTCATACTCCTGAATCAATAGAGGTAATTCTTTAGGAAACCCTAACTATAATGATTCATAGTTCTATATATTAATTATTTTGCACCAAGCATGTTGCTTCTATTACTTCTAATAACTGTCACTGTGGACTGGAATTAGATATTATTATTAACCCATTTTTGCAGATGAGAAAGCAGAATGTCAAAGAGTTTGGGCAATTAGTTCAGTATACTGGTAGCAAGTAGCAGGTTCAGGATTCAAACATGGGTCTCAGTTTACTCCAGCATTCATGTTCTTTCCACTTCATCAAACTATCTCAGAAATCAAAACTTTAGGTCTAATAGCTCTCGAATAATATCCTTGAGTGCAAACACTGTCAACTTGGGAATTTCTGGATTTCTATTCTTTTTTCTTTCTTTTTCTTTTCTTTTTTTGTTTTCTTTTTTCTTTCTTTTTTTTGATTTCCTTCTATAAAAGTTTTTCTGAAGCTGTAATGTTTTCTCTCAGAGAAAAAAGTATTGGGTTCACAATAGTAGCATACTTCAACACTATCAGGTGGATATAACTTATTTGGCCTTCAAGAGTAGCAATTTCAGGGGTGCCTGGCTGGCTCAGTTGATGGAGCATGTGGCTCCTCATCTCAAGGTCATGAGTTTGAGCCCCACAATGGGCACAGAGCCTACTTGGGAAAAAAAGTAGAAATTTCAAATCATAAATACAGCTGAATAATGAGCCACGGTCTAGTCTTTGTGCAGTTTTCCAGTAAATCTGCTTTAGAAATTCATCTTGTTAGACCTCCCAGAGGTAAAAATAGATGTGTACAAATAGAGCAGCAAGTAATCTGTGGTTCTTATTTACCTATTCCTTGCAAGAGTCTCCTGAGATGGAGAATGTATGTCACATAAGTCCCTGAGGGAATATACCACCAAGAGTGACTGTAGCAGATTCCTGAGGTATGATAGCAATGGTATCCACCAAAGGATTTGTGCTGAAGTGGCAGACAGCCCAGACAAGATAAAATTATATTTTTGTGTCAAAGAATGGAATACATCATTAAAGATCAGGTAACAGAGGCTAGAATAATAGCAGCTCATCCTTAAAGAAAGCAGCATGGATATAGCATAGTCCATGAAGCATGTGAGCTCAGGAGTGAGACTGGCTTAGATCTGGACATTAGTTATGAGCTCTTCTCATTCTGTGACACTGGGAAAGTGACTGAGAATCCTTAAATCTTCTTTAGTTCAGTATAGGGGAGAAAAGGAATAACAGTGGCACCTACCTCGTGAGGATTAAATGAAATAATGCATGTAAGGAACTTACTACAATTCCTGGTTCATACTAACAATAAAATAACTTTTTTAGTCATCAGTATATCTAATATAAGTGCAATATATGAATTCTACCTCTTAATATCCCCCCATCCCTCGAAAGTAAATATATTGTCCATTTTTACCTATCCAGGCCCTTGCTGCCAGTATGTGTCAAAGCTGGGGCTTGATCTGAACTCCCTCTGATTGCACAAAGTGGATAGTTTTTCCTCCAGATATTGTGCCTCTGTATCACCCTGCCTCTTTCAGGGAGGTGTGTGTGTGTTTGTGTGTGTGTTTAATCTCTTCCATGTGAAGGACAGAGCCATTGTGCCATACACTTGGGGGTGCCCATCCAACTCTGGGGATGTATTTGTTGCCATCCAGGAACACTCTCTTAGCTTCAGTGTCCCCCGCACATTACAGCAAGGCAGCTGTTGCAGGAATCTGGTTCCATTCATAGTTGAACAGAGTGTAGCAGAGGAGGGATAATTGGGCTATGCAGGGAGCACGCCCATGACCTTGGCCTCATTAGCAACATGCCTTAATCATCAAAGCCAAGCAACCACAGGTGGCTGTGCCTCGTGCAAGTGTTCTGCATCTCATTTCCTGAAAATGTCAATGTTTGGGAATATAAATATTACTTATAATCCTGGGATGATTGTACAGGTACTAATGGAATGGTTTTATGGTATTGATTTTCAATAGCTCATTTGGTATAATCAGCTTAACTTCATCTTCTAGAAAACGTCTTCTAATTCCAGTCTGAAACATATTACAAGAAAATGATTTTAGCCCAGTCTGCCACTACCTTGAATCCTTTATGGAAGTAGACTGGGCATAAATCTTAAATAAATAAATCAACTTTAGACTCTTCCAGATTTTCATGATCTCACAAGATTGATTTCCCTTCCTTTAATCTGTTTCTAATAAAAGGGATATCTTCCTTTGAGACACGGTCCATAATCTCTTCCATTTTTATTATCATTCTCATAGGCATCCTCTTTTCCATTTTAAGAGGAACAGGTTTCCTCAGAGGACGATAGCTTTAATGAACAATCAAATCTGCAGAAGTGGAGGAATTCTGGGGAGAAGCAATGGACTTTTGGGTGGGCTGGAAAGATCACTGCATGAAAGCAGCATGCCCCCTTCTCCTTGAAAGGTATGAGAGCACAATTTTCTCCCTTACTACAAGGGTATGAATCTAAAGAATTGAAACTTGATAAAGAAAATGAACAAGAAATGGGGACTGTTAACTGGTGTTGCAATAGATAGAATAATAATAACAGGTGTTATTCAGAATGCAATATGCACTTTATTAAATGACCAACTACTAAACATTCCATTAAATTACTAAACACTTTATTAAATTACTAATTACTGAACACACCATTAAATTAGTAATCACTAAACACTTTGTTAAATTACTAATCACTAAACACTTTATTAAATTACTAGTTACTAAGCACATATTATAATGTTGAATTATTCCAAAACCCCAAGGTTGAGACTGTTATCTTATCGACATGTGCAGAATTAGATAAACGCTCGCACAGTCATGCAGCTTGTATAATGGGGTCAGGACTCCAACCAAGGCAGCCATACTCTAGCCCCATGCAGGAGCCCACAAGTCTATCAGACAACAATGCCTGTGAAAATGCATGATGGGCTTAAGTTTTGGGATGAGTACTTGTCTCTGGGCCTTTGGGCAGAGCATTTCACAGCTATCAGCTTCAGTTACTCTAGCTTTAAAATGGAGACAAGGGGGAGACTGGGTGGCCCAGTTGGTTGAGTGTCCAACTTCAGCTCAGGTCATGATCTCATGGTAATGATCTCATGATCTTGAGATTGAGCCAGTGTCTGGCTCCTACACTGGGTGTGGAAGTGTAAGAAAGTCTCTCTCTTTCTCTTTCTCTCTCTCTCTCTCTTTCTTTCTCTCTCTCTCTTTCTCTCTCTCTCTCCCTCTGCCTCTCCCCTGCTCTCACTCTCTCTCTCACTACCTCTCTCTCTCTCAAGTAAGTAAATAAATAAGTAATAAAATAAAATAAAGTAACATAAAATAGAGACACCTATCTGAGATAACCAGTTGAAGAGACAAGTTATGCCAGGCAGCTCATGGGAAAAACCCAATGAGTGAAAATTGAGGTTGCTAGCAATTTGTTATTAGTTCTGTGAGCATGAGCAAATTACTAAGCTACTTGAACTCTGGGGACTTTATTATTTAAATGAACATAAATACATGTATTGCTTTTTCTACTTCACCTTGCTGGTGGTTGTGAGCCTCAAAAGAAATAAACACACAGCTTGCAGGAAATACAGAGTTGATAGGTACATAAGGCTGAAAATAAGATGCATCTCTACTTATAAGATGTGCAACAACTGATTTTTGTTAATCAGCATCTCTGTTTAACAGGCCTGGAATCAATGGGATGCTAAACAGATCACCTTTAGCAGGGGACGAACATTTAAAGAGGTACTACAGTGCTAGCTTTAGAGGTACTCTGTACTTTTACACTTACAGAAAAATCCCTCAAATGTAATGATGTTATTCCTCATTGTAATGTAACACAGAACGTGTGTGTGTGCGCACACACACACGTGCACATGCGCCTTTAGCAAACAGATACACACAGAAGTTTAAATTTATTCAATCAGCTGATTCCTGGGGGGTGTTAGGTTGACCTTACAATTGTCAAACTTGAAATCCCATAATAATAACACTTCCTATTTATAAAATAACTATTATGTATTGAGCCCACTGCAAAGATATATAGATAGATAGATAGATAGATAGATAGATAGATATGTATATATATCTATATCTATCTATCTATCTATCTATATATATATATCTTTCAACATACTGGTGTTCTTATCCCCATTTTACAGACTCAGAAACGGGGACTTAAAGTGGTTAATTTGTTCAAGGTTTGACAAAAACATATGGCAGAGTCAAGGTTCAAACCTCAGACCATCTGACCAGAAAAGGTATGTTGTTACCTATGTAGCCCACATGAGCCTCTTGTTGCTGAGTCAGTAAAAGCACTGGGTGACAGACTGTGGTGAGGGGTTGATGGGATTTCTGGGCACAGGGCTTGGGAGCCAGGTAGATGGAGCAGTGTGAGAATTTCTACATAATATATGCATAATTTTAATTGTGATAACATGGCTGTGGACTCATTTCAGGGAAGAGTGAGTATGAGATAAATAATTCAAATCTATGTTCTTGAATGTAAGTGGAGTGGTTAGCGCTTATAATGAATGAGCCCTTATAAGCTCCTATAACATTAGGTGTGTTTCTAGGGAACATGACGAGATCTACATGATGCATTGAGACTAGTAAAATACAGCATGACTCTTAGGCCAGAGATGAGATCACCAACTGAGGAAGTAACCATCTCAGTCTTGGAAACTTAATTAAAGAGTCTCAGAGGAAGAAACATTTGACTAAAACCTGAAAATTGTGTAAGTGCTTTGCAGACAGAGAAGGTGTTGAATAAAGGAAAGGGAAGAAGGAAACAGAGTATAGTGCTGATTAATCAACATAAATATGCATGTATAAAAACTGTAAAGAAACTTATAAATAAAAGGCACAATAAAAAGTGTGCTTTATATTTATAAAACTCTATGTGGGGGTCAGGGGAAGAAAATGCTTTATTTTCAAAATGCTGTCATTTGCATTACCTGATTCACACAACACTGTGAACAGAAGCATTGGTATTTGACAAATGTTTTAGTCCATTTGGATTGTTATGTTTTTAAAAATTGCCTTAGACTACGTAGTTATAAATGACGGGATTTTATTTCTTACAGTTCTGGATGCTGGAAAGTCAAGGCATCAGTAGATTTGGTATCTGGTGAAAGCTTGCTTGCTTTTTTTTCTTTTAATGTTTTATTTATTTCTAGGAGAGAGAGAGAGAGAGAGAGAGTGAGCAGGGGAGGGTCAGAGAGAGGGAATCACAGACTGAAACAGGCTCCAGGCTCTGAGCTGGCAGTCAGCACAGAGCCCGACGCGGGGCTCTAACCCACGAACCGCGAGATCATGACCTAAGCGAAAGTCGGACGCTTAACCGACTAAGCCACCCAGGCACCCCAAAGCTTGCTTGCTTTTTGATGGCAGCTTCTCACTGGGCTCTCACATGGAGGAAGAGGTGAGGGAGCTCTCTGAGTTTCTGTTACAGGGACACCAATCTCATTCATGAAACTCTACCTTCATGATTTAAGTACATCCCAAAGGCCCCACCTTCTAATACATTACATTTGGCATTAGGTTTCAACAGAGGAATCTGAGGGGGACACAAACTCTCTGTCCATAGCACCAAAGGAACTGAGAAACTAAGTGGCTTGACTGTAAAACAACCGAGAACTAGAATTCAGAACACTTAACCCTTAAACCTCGATCCATTGCTCTCAGTAGATAAAGTGTGAAGAGCTGACTTATACTTTTGACACTAGGAAAGAAAGCAGTGTCATATTTTTGGAGAAAGAAATAATGTACTTGTAGTTCTTTAATGGTAAGGAAAAGAATTTCTTATCACATTAGATTGAGTACCTTAAAAGAAAAGGGGTTAAAAGTGAGAAGTCTCTATTTCAGAAGCATCACATGATGATGATCACAGTCAAAAGATGAATAAATTATTCACTATTCTCTGTGAGAGAATATCAAAGAGCTGATTTTGAAATATTAGGCATTTCACAGCAGTAGACATTTGTATCTAATGTCCACTATAATAATTTACCTAATTCATCTGCAGTACTACAGTACTACATTCAGAAATGTAGACTCTTGGTTGGCCCTAATATCAAGCTTTCTTCAGTTCCTGGAGAAATTCTGTGTTGCATTTTGACTTTTAAATTTCTAAGTCAAGCTGAAGTTTTTCTTAAGTAAAATGAGTTGTATTATAATCAATTATCTGTAAAAATGGATTTATTAAAGCATTTTTGGACTAACATTAGATGTAATCACTTTCTGTTGGTTTTAATGATCTCAACCTGACTACTTTCTTCCTGTATTGTGCATTTAATTCTGATAATACTAAGAATAAGAGCTAATATTAATTGAGTACTCTCTATGTAATACGAGTTGTAGTAAGCCTTGATTCAGACATTACCTAATATATTCATTATATTGCTTTATTATTCTGTTGTGATTTATATCTCTCTACCAAGAAACCATGCCAAGAAAGAGGTAGCTCTTTAGAAGCAAGAAATTCTCTGCTCCTTAACTGTGGAGACACAAGTTCAAATCCCAGCTCTGCTGTTTGCCAGCTCTATGGCCTAAGGAAAAACATATACTATAAGTACAATATTACAAAAATATATACCATGAATACAATTTTGCTTACTATAAAATGCATGTAGGGTCTCTGGTGAGTGCATGAAATAGCAGGTGAATACCTAAAATAATATGTCAAAATAGCTCTGTTTCTAGTACACTTCAAGGGCCGAATATTTTCAGTTGGGGTTATTTACCAGTACTTTAGTTCACATGAATACATAGTTTACATAATCCTGAGAATATAAATGAGGATTACATTCTCTGCCTAATTAACAGAGTTGATGTTGTAGATCTAATGAAATAATGCACGTGAAATGGATTGTATATTGCAAAGTACTGTACAAATTTATCTGTTATTATTTTCCCTAGAGCTTAACATAAGACAGAGTGAAGCTATTTCCTATTTCAAATATTCATGGTCAGGGAAAAAGGAATTCCAGAGGACCCTGGAATATATCCGGCATGTTCAAAACATAAGAGAATAGTTGTAATTTAGCCCAGAGAAGATACTATTAAGAGGCAACAACTTGGCTATGTGAGCAATGTTTCTGAGGAGGATACAGAACACTTTCTGTTTTATGTTCACCAAAAACCAACCTACAGAAAACAGGCTCCAGGAAAGATTTCTGTGGAATATAAAGATGAACTTCTAGACTGTCAAGGTGATGAAACCCTGGCAAGGGTTATTGAATTAAGTTGTCGAGACTCCCTCCAAGAGAATGTCAGGCAGAGAACAGGCATATATCTGTTCTAGAAGGCTTAGACATTTAACTGCTGGAGTGCAAATTAAAGACTTCCAGCTGGACCAGATGAGTTTTCAAGGCCCCTTCCAGCTCATTTTCTTACTAATCAATTATATTTCATCTGACAACTTTTCAGTTTTCAAAAGGGACTCACTATATTTAAGTGTGACTTATTTCTAAAGTTTAAAATCATTGCCATTGATCACATTTTATATACTCTAACTACAAAACAGATATAATACTATATATAATAACACACACTTTACATTTAGCATTAACTGCTATTTAATAAGCACAGGGAGCTGAACAAGGGACCCCATCTGACGACACATTACATGGAAGAATTCTATGATCTAACATCTGAAATGACAGAAATCACTGCAATCTTACAATAATGCTTTTCTGGGATATACTTAGTGGTTTGATTTTCAAGTTATACATAATTATAGTTTGGCAAGAACTTATGCTTCTTTGTAAGATTCTGAATATTAGTTTTTCTTACTTGAAGATCTTGAGTCTGACTTGCTCTGAATTTTACTCCATAATGAATCATGAGAGATTCTTGTGTGTCTCTGATAGCATTTCCTCTAAAAGACACCTCAGCATATGAATCAATGAACCAAAATGCCACAACCCTGAGAAGAAATTAACTCACAGTTGTTCATCTTCATAATCCACACCTTTGGTGGTTTCCATGGTGATTCCCCAGCTAGCAGCATCTTTGTTTACCAGATGTCTTATTGTTCAACTGCTCATCTGTCTTAGGAGTGTAAAGTTTGAGAGCTAAAGTCCAAGCAGAACATTTTTTTTTCTAAATAGTACAGAAAAAGAAAGAAGAATAAAAAAAGACGGTAAATTATTTTATAACATTTTAAGGCATGAGTTGGGATGGGATAGAGTATTGTCCTGTCACACTCTAAGTCACTGCATGAGGAATAACTCAGATTTGTATTATATTCTGATATATTTTAATAATGAGGGTAAGTTTAATTATACTTCAAACAGAACTCCTTACCCACTTAGCAGATTTTACCTCCCTGTTGGCTTCCTGATGTGTTGGTTCCCACCAGAGAACCTTACTCCTTCCAAGTGCTGATTGGTCACAAGGTGATCTGAAAGTTGATATTTCAAAGAAGCTTCAATTCAAAGGAGCCTTTTTCATATAAATGAGAGTAACTGGCTGCCAAAGAGATTCTACTAAAGTATTGGCTTCCTTGTCTGAAGTTCAGATAACACCCTGGAACATAATCACTCACCCTGTTAAATTTCAATGCAGTGTCAATGACCACAGATCATGCCTCAACTTCATGCTGCTGAATGAGAAACTAGCAGCAAGCAGCAGCATGGCCAGTCAGCCAGGTGAGATCAGGTGGAAAGGTGTGGAGAAAGCCTTAAAAACATCATCTGATCCCATGTCTCCCATTCAAAGCAAGGCTTGTTTTTATTTATACTTGCATGACCAAAAAAGCCATACTGGACTGGATTCACTTGTTCACATTCCTAATCTAACTGCAGAAGAAACTAAGATCAGGTGAGGTAAGTCATCTTCAAGGTGAAAAATATTAATGTTGAGGCTAAAACTAGACATGGAAGAGATTATTTCCCAGCCCACGTAGGTGGAAATAGGTAATAGACATTAAGCGGTTTGTACTATAGTACCCAGCTCTCCAGAAAGTGTTTTTAAAACTGTGCCCTTAAATTGTACTTTTTAACCATTTTGGTAATAATCACTGGTATTGACCAGAAAGCCTCTTCTTCACCCCACCCCAGTTCCCCAAGTGGTCTGTTCCTTGTCCTTGGAGTGGATACTGGGGAATAAGGGAAGTTTAGTTTGAAAATCAACCCATCTTATGCTAAGCCACATATCAAACACCTGAAATTTAACAGACTACTGTGTTTAAAAGAAAAGTGCTAATTCAAAGGGGAAACATGCACCCCAGTATTTATAGCAGCATTACTAACAATAGCCAAGCTATGGAAACTGCCCAAATGTCTATTGACTAATGAATGGATAAAGAACATGGGGGTGGTGTGTATATATCTATATCTATATCTATTCTATGTGTGTGTGTGTGTATAAACACACACACATATATATATCAACAATAGGATATTACTCAGAAAAATATTACTCAGAAAAATATTTCTTGGAAAAATAACATAAAAAAACAGAGAGAGAGGCAAACCATAAGAGACTCTTAAATACAAAGAACAAACTGAGGGTTGCTGGAGGGGAGGTGGGTGGGGGGATGGGATAAATGGGTGACAGGCATTGAGGGCACTTTTTGGGATGAGCACGGCTGTTGTATGTAAGCAGATGAATCACTAAATTCTACCCCTGAAACCATTATTACACTATATATTAACTATCTTGTATTTAAATAAATAAAAGTACATAAATAAATGTGATGTGAATATATGTCAACAAACAAACCAAAAAAAAAAAGAAAAAAAGAAAAGAAAGAAAAATAAAAATACTCCCGACCTTTCAGGATAACTACTTATGGACTTAAATACTCCAGAAAAATGAAAAAGAACAAGTTTAATTTTACTGGCTTTCTGGCCAATGCTACCTTTTAAACCAGTCCCACAAGAGGAAACGCTAGGCACCTACCACATGCAGGGAGAGCATTTGCTCAGCACTAATGAGACAGAAACAGTCACTGTCGCTCTCAAGAAGCTTACAGTCTAGCTTGTGGAAAAGGGATGCCTGTCAAAAGATGGAGTAGCATGCTATTCTCCTGTGGTCACTTCCTATGAAAAGACAACAAAATTTGCTAAGAGTCATTCACAGCACGTGAGAATAAAAAAAAAGATAAATTTCAGCGAGGATAAGAAAAAGAAGAGACTCCGTGGGGGAGAATGACAGGCACTGAACCGTGGCAGAAGAATTGCATTCAGGAGGATGAGGTGGGTCCAGAATATGTGTATCTGCAAACCCAGCCTATGGTTATTATGAGACTAATTTGGAGATTTACATAAACCATTTAACACAGTGACTGTCATGTTTAAAAGCATGTTATGGATGTATTTTTTCTTATTTATGATCCATACAGAGGTGAAAGGAAAAGAATATTGAAGAGAGGATCTAAACTTCTTGGGTCTCAATGAAGTAGCTAACTGGGTAAAAGGGAAAAATCACTTACTATTTCAGGACCGATTCGTTAATTGATCATATGAGAGGTGTGAGCGCCAATGATCCCTAGGGTCCATTGTCACTCACAATTTCTATGTTTCTGGGAGCCTGAAAAGATACTTTGTTCACCTGTCCTTCCTCACAATAAGCATTTTATCTTACCTGGAAGGAGTTTTCTCTGAATCTTGGACTGAGAACTCCTAAGGTCTGTAACTTCTAGAACACATGAATTTCAAACAATTACATTCAGACATCAGAACAGTCTTGTTGCCATCACTGTCTTTCTCATTATCATTAAGGTTTTTTAATTCATCATGCAAGAGCCATTAGTTCATATTTCATATAAAGCTGAAGAACCCAAATAGCTTAAGAAAATAAATAATTCAGTGAAAAAAATCCATTTCTTTTTTTAAATTTTTTTACTGTTTATTAATTTTGAGAGATAGAGCGAGACACAAAGCATGAGCGTGGGTGGGAAAGAGAGAGAGGGAGACAGGCTCCAGTCTCTGAGCTGTCAGCATGGAGCCAATTGTAGGGCTCGAACTCACAATCCACGAGGTCATGACCTGAATCGAAGTCGGATGCTTCACCGTCTGAGCCACCCAGGCGCCCCCCAAAATTCAATTTCTTCATGGGAAAGTTAATTTACAATTCCAGAGAGAAAGAACTGAGAGAAAGAGTTAAAGTTCCATTTAGTGTATGGGATTTTAAAGATTAGCATCATGCATGTGGTGAAAATTAAGTATCTTAAATAATGTGTTGAGGTTCTCTTTAGCTATAAGGTTTTAAATTGCATGACATTTTTCACTTTTTTTTCCTATCCTATTGAATAACGATATTTATGCTTTCCTTGTTCTTCTTACTGCAAATTAGAAGATTAGTGTTTAGTGTCATTGCATTAATGAAGATTATTATTTACAACAATGGCCAGAAAATGATTGGAGCATTAACTGCAGCAACTCCAGCAATTAAAATGCTTGTAGGTTACTTTGAGGTTTAAAAAATACAGGTTGTTAAGAGGAACTCACCTACTCAAGATGTATAGCTATTGCCAGTGTACCTGCTTTGGGGACCCAAAACTATTTCTCATCAAAACTGCTTTTTGGAAAGACTGTAATATTAACACTTTAGATTGAAAGAAACAAACCCCTTCCCCTGACAACACATGGTTTTCAAGCTTCTTTTCAGAGCCTATGGTAATGAAAGTCAAACATCTTAATAAAAGAACTCCATACTAACTGGTGGTTATAATGGATATGCAATGTTCTGCCCATTCACTCCTCTCTCTCTCTTTTTTCTCTGTACTAGCCCTTATTTTCTTTGGGGAACACCCTTCCATCTTCCCAATTATTCCTTTTGGGAATACCAATTTCAGTCACTTGCCCCCCTCTCCTAACCTTTGGCTAAAAAGCTGGCATTTGACCTAAAAAAGGGGGACAGCAGTTCCCTGAAAGTTGGACCATGACCAAAGTGACACAGAATTAAAATATGAGCAAAGGCTTAGGCTGAGATTTGAGATTGTCCATGACTTTCTGCAAACAAGACCTTTATTCTGATCTTCTAAACTGCTTTATTTTCCTTCTTATTGTTTTGGTTGTTTATTTTTCTCTTGTTTCTTTTCCCCCTTTAGTCCAGATGACTACTTTGGTGAATTCACCAAGTATTTAAGGAAGACATAATACTAATTGTAACTTTATTCACACAATAAAGTAAAACTGAAAATTTACCACCTGATTTGATAAAGGTATCATTCCCGTTAAAAAAGAATTAAAATAAGTTATGAAACAATTAAATGAAATATATGCATATAAATTTATAGCTAAGCTTCATTATATCATATATAACAACTAATATGTTTAAAAATACATTATAAATAATACAAACATTATGTAGACTATAAAAAATATAACATAGATTTCAAAAGAAAAAACTACTAACCAATGCAACTTATGAACATAGAACTTATGAACAACATTTCTTTAAAAATATAAACAAATCAAATCTAGTGATAATTGGATAATACACTGTAACCAAGTGAGGAATGAAATATTGAACTTAATATATGAAAACTAGTCAATGGAATTCACCCCATTAACAAAGGAGAAAAACCATATCATTTCAACGATGCTGAGAAGACATTTGACAAATTCAACAGCTATTCATACTAAATAATAATGTTCAGGAAACAAAACTTAGAACATCTTTAAAGTGTAGTACATCTCCCAATATCCTAAAGCCTACATCATAACTAAGTTTGAGAAATTAAATTAAATTAAGTATTTTCCTTCAAAAAGATCAGGAACCAAGGCAAGATGTTTTCTCAGACTACTTCTGTTCAACATTGTGCTGGTGGTCCTGGTTAATTTATTAGTACAAAAAGAAATAAAAGACGTAATAATGCTAAAAGACATGATTGTGCACTTTAAAAAATCCAAAGGAATTTGCAAGGAAACTAACAGAACTTATAAGTGAATTTGGCACAGGCACAGAATGCAAGTCCATGAAATATATACATAAACACACATGCATGTGCACGCGCGTGCACACACACACACATATACACACACAGAGTCAACAAATAATTGGGAAATAAAAATTTAGAAATGCGTTTCAAAATAATATCAAAAAGGAAACAAAACTACCAAGGATAGATGTAATGAAACGTGTGCAAGAAAATATTTGACAGAAAACTATAAAATATTACTGATAGGCAAAACAAATACCGAACTGAGAATCTCCCTGGACGTGAGTTAGAAGATACAATATTAAGATACCGATTTTCCTCAAGTTGATTTACAGAATCAATACAACCCAATAAAAATCTCAAAAGTTTTTTTTTAAGCAATGAAAAAGTTTATTTTAGCAATTACATGAAGACCCATAGAACCTGAACTATTTGACACAATCTTGAAGAAATCTACAATCCTGAAAGGCTTCCGACAACTGATTTCATGACCTACATAAAGTTACACAAATAAATCAAGGGTGCCTAATATAAAGTGCTGAAATTGACACATAGATATGGTAAATTGTTTTTTAACATGTCAATGCAATTCTGCAGATAACTGAAAAGTTTTTTTCAACAGTTGATACCAAAGCAACTGTTTTGGAGTGGGGGTGTGAGGAGTCCTAAATAATACTTCACATGCAGGAAAATGAACTACTGTAGACCATAAACCTAAATATAACAGCTTCTAGATGAAAATGAAACTTCATAACTGCAGTGTAGGCAAACATTACTTAAGGATTTCTGAAAACAATAGCAATGCAAAATATTTGATAGATCAGGCTTCATCACAATGATATTCTTTGCTCATGTCACAGTTAGGAAAAGGAAAGGGTAAACCACAAACTGGAAGAAAATGAAATAGGCTTTTGACAAAGGACTATAGTCCAGAATACAAACTGATGATAGCAAGATAGTAACCCAATTTAAAAAGTGAGCAAAACACTCATGAATAGATAGTTCATTGAGTTTATAAAAAGCCAATGAGTACTTCATATGATCTTGGTGTTATTAGTTATAATGGAAATACATGAGTTAAAACCAAAATGAGATGCCACTTGACATCCACTAGAATGGTTAATAGTAAAAAAAGTCTGATAATTAAAAGAATTAAGGAGAATGTGAAAAACTGAACTTCTTAGATAGTGAGAGTGGAGTATAAAATGATACAATATTAGAAAACTGTTTCAGTTTCTAATATAATTAAATACATAATATGATCCAGTAATATTCAAGAAATTTGAAAGCATATGTACATAAAAGATTTGTACAAAATGTTGATAGGAGACTCATTCATAGAAGCCTAATGTTTGAAACATTCCAAATGGCCTTCAATATAATAGATATATTGTTGTATACTAGTAAAATAGGAAACTATTCAGGAATATAGGGAAATTATTTCTCATCAATGCACTATAATTTTTTAAATATTATGTTAAGCAAAAGTATCCAGGTACAAATTAGCAATACACTAATACACATACATATATGTTTACTAAAACTCAATGAAATGTACTCTATATTTCTGTTTCTCTCTTTGTCAAATAAACACAATAGACTGTGTGTGTGTGTGTGTGTGTGTGTGTACAGACGTTGAGAAAGCATTTTACAAATTCAACACCTATTCATACTAAATAATAATGTTCAGCAAACAAAAAAGTAGAACATCTTTAAAATATATATATATATACATACATACACACCACACACACACACACACACACCAAGAGAGACGTGAAAGTATTTATATTTGTATATTGTGACACAATTTTAGTCAAGGTAGCAAACAATTGTAAAATACTTTTTTGATAAATATCTTTATTAAAGAAATATAGTAAAATAAGGGTAGAAAGTTTCCATTAGGAGGCCATAATAAAAAACTGATATTTCCATATACAGCTTCTCAGGAGCTGACTTATCTGGACCTATGACATGTTTGCAAATGTTCTCAGAATAGGTTTTAAAAAAAGTAATGCTTCCATTTTTGCAGAGACTAAGATTCAGTTCTTGGGTAACTTAGTAATATATTAGAATTAAAATAAATAGCTCATTTATAGAAGTCAATTCCAGTTATTATTAACATGATTGTGTTATTTATTATTAAAAGAATCATTCCTTGAAAATAATGATGTGTATGCTTTAGACCTGCAGTGTAGTAAGTGGAAAACTTAAACACTTTATCATTGCAACATTAAGTCCGCTCACTAGCAAGATCAAGATGTAGCAGTAAGATTCCAATCAAAATATTTTTCCCTCAATATCTGAAATATTAATAAACAGCAGTAAGATCCAGTTTAATTTTTTTCCTCCTTTCTCAATATCCTGGTAACTCAAGCAAAGCAAATTGTGGATAATTTGTTTTTGAAATCCAAGTTTATACACTTGGAGTGTAAAGATGGAAATCTGTTTTTTTTTAAGATGAAATATATTTCTCCTTCAACTTGTCAGATAATTTCCTCTACTGTCCCCCTTAGAGTGAAAAGGCTGAATACTTTACAGTTTGAGAAGCAGGTGCACTCAGAACACAAACACACACATACACACAAATCCACATGTGCACACACCTACCTCAATTGCTTTGCGCTGCCACCAAAACCATAATGAAAATAGCATTTTGAAACTTGGAATCCCAAAACTCTTTTGTACTAATGATTCAGTTACTAGTCTATGTACATATCCATGTAATAATTTTTCTCTTTTTTAACAGTCTGAAAAGGTTCCTATGAAATCCAAGACTCTGGTATTACCTCCGCTGTATATGCCTAGAATTATTTTCTCAACATTAAATGAGAACTCTCTTCAAGTTAATATATTTCTTTGAATATGTATAACTACAGTGAAAGCCATACAAGTGTAGAAAAGTTGGTTTGGTGTCTTTTCAGTGCTCCTCCTTACTTGATGACAGGAGTAGAGCACATTCTGAGAAACTGAGGGTCAGGGATCGTTCTACCAAAGGGGAATTCCCAAAGTCTGATGAAGGAAGAGGGAGACAGGACACTTTAGGGATTAGATAAGATTACCTGTTGGGTGGACCGTAAGGATTTCATTTAGTGTCGAAAATGTGCCCTGTCATCTGCACCCACTGCGAACATATTGTTAGTTCACTGGTGAGTCTGCCTGTTTCCCGCTGGCTTGACTTCACAGCTGTCCACAATCAGACAAACACACAAGGAATCATTTAGCTGTTCTTCAGGACTGGAAAATGTTCTCCAGACTGAAAAAAGCAGCAGGGAGTGCCATTTGTTCTTTACTTTAGTCTGAGCTATGGTAACTAAGGCAGAAGGCCCCCTGGTTCCCATTGATCTGTGCAATGCAGGGTAGCAAAATTGGCTACTGGCAGCCAGCTGGGGCAATCAGGACCCAGACATTGAGAGGGCTCCATTTGTCTTCCATTTTCACTTGGCCCAGAAGCTATCTCCACTGCAACAGCATGAGGGCAGGAGCCAAAACTTCTTTGCTCATCACTGTAATCCCCAGCCTTTAGCATCGTCTCTGTCCCAAAGCAGGCATGCAATACACCTTTGCAAATGACTGAGTAAAACAGCCCACTTTATTATTGTATGGTTGTCAATCTTTATATGGTTTTGAGCCCAGAGTTGGTTGCTGAAGAGTCAAGAATATTTTCATTTCCTGGCTTAAAGTGAAATGGATTTGCTAATGCCCTCAAATAAAGCCAGGCCTTCTTAGATTGACATATGACCCCGTATCCCAATTTTTTTCTCACCTCCCAGCCACCATCCAAGGTCCTGACATAACGAACCATGTTTTATGAAGATGTCATGTTCTCTCTTGAGTATGAATCACCCACAGTCTTTTCTCTCACTTGTAATTGTCCCACCTAATTCCACCAGGAGGCACTCACCCATACTTCAGATCTAAGACTCAACATGTCTTTGTTTCTCTGCTAAGACGTGATGCCCCAAATCTGGGTTGGCTTTCCTTTCTAAGTGTCCCCACCAAGCCCCGTGTGCCCCTTATCATTCTCAACACAGCATATAACTGCGTGTTTCAACCACGGCACCGTGTGTGGAAAGATGCTAGCACACGTTCTTGCCCTTGTCACTGTGGCTGACAGTGTGTTCTGAGGCCATATCTATTGAAAGGAAGAGTAAATGAGTCAGTGGATAGAGCTGACTTTTAAGGGTGAACCGGTGGTAACTACGCACTGGAATTCGCTGATGGAATCACTCAGATGTGGAGAATGGCCAAAAAATTCTGCACTTTCCCACTTTGAGGTTTCCAGCAGATATCTACAAATGAATAAATGACAAAATTGGGTCACAGCAATTAAGCAGCATTTTAAGTGTTTGTGTTAAATGTATCACCATACCCATAACTGACAAAATGTTTGGGAGAAAAATATCAAAAGTCTAAATATAGGTGAAGATTATCTGACCCAATCCCCTTTTTGTCCCTAACTCCTTAACTCCTTGTCCCATGGGAAAGCTTTTCTGGGGATTCAGAAAAACACACCCCATCCAGGTAAAGGAGAGCCCACAGTTCCTCAACAGCAGCTTAGCTTTTTTTGTTTGTATCCCAGGCCCAAAAAAGCCCTAGGGAACAGGGACCCTGTCTTTCTAACTGCCCTCCTCCCCGCTGACATTTTCTGGAGGAAGCAGGAAGCTGTCAGTAATCGCCCACTTGTTAACAAGCGGAGAACTTGGCTGCCCTACCTAGGAGACCTCACCTGAAAAGAATGTATCCAATTCTATGCAGGAAGGGAGCCTGGGAGATGCTGAGGGATCAGAGGACACCTGGGGCCGAGAGAAGACTGAGGAAATTTTGGAGGCTTTGGGGGGAACTTGGCCTAGCCTACGGGGAGCTGAGACGCTATGAAGGAGGCTACAGGGGCTTGAAAGGTCTTAAGTGAGCCTTAGAGAGCCTGATGGACCCTGTGGGGAAGACAATGGGTCTAGAGGTCCTATAAGGATTACAGAAGCATTGAGTCAATGGAGGGAGGGTCCTGGGCGAGTTTGAGGGCTCTGGGGGGCCCTTGTGGGAGGCTGAGGGGTCCAGGGTTAGGAAAAACACTAGGGGAATATGGGGTCTTGACTCCTTTCAGCAAACAATTCAGCATGATTTTTCAAAATGTTGACTGACGTGACTTCAAGATTGACACATTTGCAGCGTTCTGTCCAGTAATACCACCGTTCGACCTTCAGACTCCCCATGTGACCATACGCGTCAGAGAGGTCAGTGCTAGCAAGGACATCATTTGTTTCTGTTCTTATTTTTTCTGAGTCGCGGCACCGTCTGTTCCACCCACTATATAAGGACTATCAAGGTGGAAACCTGAGTGAACTGACACCGTATTTGTGAATTATTCCAGAGACAGTGTAGCAACTCCGTATTCAGCTACATAATTCGTGGGACCCAGTGCAAAGTGAAAACGCGGGGCTCGTTGTTCAGAGTATTACGAATTTCAAGACAGCTGCAGCAGGAAATTAACGCGGAGTGTGGGTCCTGTACAACTGTGCATGTGACACAGTACTGAAGGCGCAGCGGGGACATTCCGGCTGGTCTCCGGCGCACCCGTGTTCCAGGACTACGGAAAATGCAGTCAGGTGAGCCTACAGGTTTGCTTTCAGACCTTGAGAAACTTTGTTTTCTTTCATCTTTAGGAAGTTTACCAGGGTTTTGGTCATTAATGTATCGCTTGATTATGGGTTGTCTGATGACCTTTCTCTGAACAGTCAGTAGGCAGCCTCAGGAAAAGTTCAGGGGCTCTGAGCAGACCCCTAGGGCAGAAGGTGTATAATGTAATAGCGGCGGATCCCTACTCTCCAAGCAAGGATATTTCAACCATTAGCAAACTTGAGGTTTTGTTTTTCGTAGCTGAAAACAACTTTGATGCATGTATTGGCCATTATTTCCCACAATCGAACCCTTTGGCCAAGGCAGAATCAAGCAAAGGGCCAAATGTGAAGTGAATGCCTGCTAAGTAGGATGGCGTGGAATCCAACTTGATGCAAAAAGTCGCTAACACCAAGCAAAAAACAAACAGTAGANTCCCCCCCCCCCCCCATGGCTGTGGAGTTTGTAAATAATCAGGTGCATAAATTAAAATCAGGCAGTTGGCTGCCATGCTGACTCCCACTGCTGCCCTAGGGCTGAGGTAATGTTAAAACTAGTTAAACAACAGGAGCACCTATCACTGGCTAAATGTGTTCACTTCTGGAATGTCTTCTCTTTTTTCCGTCTGTCTTTAAATAGATGGATGGCAGAGATTTGCTCTGAGTTTTATAACAGAAGTCAGTTAACAACCTTGAATACCACACTGATTGCAAAACAAAACATTGGAGGCCGCCAGGGGGGATAGCCTAAAGCTGGCGTGGCTAATATTGCTCAGGGTTTTCAAAGAGGCCATTTACATTTTAAAACCCCGGCAAAATAGAATGATTTTTCTTTAATCCCAGAAATTGCCCAGAAATGGGATATTTCGGAGTATTTCATATGTGCTAACACTTGAGGATAAAGACTGAGATTTTTCTCTGATGCTCTCATTTTCGAAGTAAACGATTAACATTGGGGATGAAATTTTGTTGCTTGATATCAGTTTTCTAAAATTCCTTTCAAATTCGTCATTAGGCTAAAGAAGTTTATTTGACATTTTACAAAGTTGTTATCTTGGTTACTATTACTAGTTTTCTGTAAAGTTTAAAGAAAGTATTTAATGTATAGGGTTAGGGAGAGGGAATGTAGGAAAAGTCGTCCATGATGTGGACTAATATTAAGATCATACAAACTTGGTACCATTAAAGTATCAAAATGACACTTAAGTTGACTTAACTTTTTAATATAGAATCTCCGATTATGGATCAATGTTACAGTGATATCTGTAAGCTTTTCATAGGATACAGTGTTTCAGAAAAAAACCGAGGTTTCAGAATACTCATGACCTACATGCATAGTCATAATAGTTGAAATGTGAAAACAGGGGTATCACACTTAGAGATGTACCAAGGAAGATCAAATGCTTATACTACATCATCTTCCAGATTGTTGTTTGAAGTTAATGGCTGCCATGAACTCTGGAGTATGTCATGTTGAAAGAGAAGATCAGGCTTCTCACCCGAGTTCACTGAGTGTATAAACTTAGGTTATTATTTAACCCTTTTCACCCTCTCTTTGTGATTTCTAAAGTGAAGATAAATATTTATCTTACAAGCTTCTGTTGAGAGATTAAGTTAAATAGTTTATGTAAAGTGCTTACCACAGTGGCTAACACTATTGTTACAGACATTGTATAAATAGTTGACACAATAGTATCTCTCTTCTAGTGGTTCTCCTTGACTACACAGTAATAATGGGGTCAGGGAGGTTCAAAAGCACTGACACCTGGGGTCCCCACTCAAAAATTCCAATTTAGTAAGCTGGGTGTGGCCTGAGCATCATGCACTTGGAAAACTCCCCATGTCATTCTCCTCTGCAGTCACCTTTGAGAACCAATGCTGTGAACAGCAGATTTTTAGAAGTAATCACATTTATTTGCCTTCTGCAAAAAAACAAAAACAAACAAACAAACAAAAAAACAAAACCCTGCCATATTCTAAGAATCGCTACTTGATGATTTCTCTCTAATTCTGCTTTTTCTCTTTCTTGCCTTTTGGTGTTAAAAGTACAAATGAAACGTCAATGAGACCAGGTGATTTCAGTTTAGAACCTAAGGGTCCTTCTAGGGCTCTACTTAATAGTAAAGAGCAAAGGAATTCTTTGAAAAATATCTGTAATGTTTATGGGTCAACCCATAAAATACAAAACAGAATACCCATCATTAGTGAGGCCAAATATATAATCTTCTTTCCCCATGTTTTTTTTTTTTTTTTTTAAATCACACTGGAGTCTTTCTGAGAGAACTTGGGATAATCCTTTATCATTGGGTAATCTTGGGGAATCAGGAAGCCATACACATTCTCTAAGGAAAATGACAGTCATGCCCTTTCTCCTTCATCCTCTCCCTCTCTTTCAATATCTCTTCCTCCCTCTCCTTTGCTCTTCCTTTCTTTCCCTCTCCCTTCTTTTTATTTTCTTTTTCCTTTAAAATTGTTTTCTTTTTCTCATTTTTTTAAAGATTTGATTTCTCTTCCAGGTGAAGAGAAAAGAATTTCCAAGTGAGACCAATTAAAGTTGCCCAGATGAAGCAAAATCCCCAGGGATCAATCAGAATGCCTACATAGATGAGAAAGTAGGAACATGTCCTTTCTTTCTCCTTGTTAGAGTTTAGTTTCTGCCCTGAGGAATACTAGTTATTTATTTTCCATCAGAGAAAAGAATGAGCCCTCAACAGAGCTTAACTCTTTCCTATTTGATAAAAAAATTAAAATGCCTACTTAAAAATATAAAATATAAATATCTCACTCTAACCTTGTAATATTTCTTGTTGACCTGTCTTTAGTTAATTATACAGGACACCTCGTTCATGCAGATTCTGCAAATTGGAAATTAAAATATGTTCACCAGAGTTAGACCAAAACTTAAAATTGTACTGGATATGGTGTAGAAGAGATGTATTCGCTTCCCTTTTAATCAGGAAATTACATTTATGTATATTTTCCAGATTGGATGCTAGGGAACATTAGTCTTCACAAAAATAATGGTGAGTTTTGTGGTGAAATTAATTTGGGAAATGATGATTAGTAGATAACCACTTCCTTCAGACTCTTCTGAGCCTTGGTGCTCAGAATGTAGCTCCAGACACTGGATCAACATAACCTTGTTATTTGCTAGAAATGTGTGCTCCCAGGCCCCACCCCATACTGGGTGGCTCAGTTGGTTAAGCGTTTGACTTCGGCTCAGGTCAGGATGTCACAGTTCGTGAGTCCGAGTCCCACATCGGGTTCTGTGCTGACAGCTCAGAGCCTGGAACCTGCTTCTGGGTCTTCCTCTCTCTCTCTGCGCCGCCCCCCACCNATCGGGTTCTGTGCTGACAGCTCAGAGCCTGGAACCTGCTTCTGGGTCTTTCTCTCTCTCTCTGCGCCACCCCCCACCCCACTCATGTTCTGTCTCTCTCTGTCTCAAAAATAAATAAACAAGAAAAAATTTTTAAAAAGAGCCTTTTTGAACTTTGCTTATACCATCATTTAATGGATTTATTTAGTCACGGAAAAGTAATTATTTTGTTTTTGAAACAGTTACTTGTATCTCATAGCCCAATACCTTTCATGTAAGATAATCAGGAAAAGGTGAAGTCAAATTATTTCTAAGCTTCCTGGTAATTCTCATATTCTATTATCTTAAAAAGATGGTAAAAGTTATGCTTATCTTCTTAGACAAGAAATAGTATGTAAGGGCACTGAGCATCCTCTATTAATGATATTGTTAATTAACACAGGAACTCTACTTAGTGGTAAAGAGGCTTCTCTCTAGTGTGTTCTGTTCCTATCTAAAGTGGTAGCCTCTGCACCTCTTCAGGTGTGTGTGTGTGTGTGTGTGTGTGTGTGTGTGTGTGTGTGTGTGTTTGCATGCAGCCTTCAGCTTCTCCTGGCTTTATCTGTGACATATGATGTTGTGAAATGGGCAGCCATTCTCCCTTCAGCCTCCATGTTACTACTTTCTCTCTGCCCTTATAGGTTAGGGTAGAACATGGCCCAGTTCTATTAGAGTTGTGCCTGGATCTTCTCCTTCATCTAACTTTTATGGAATCATTGGAGCCACTTAGGTATCCCTTCCATACCTTTCAAAATCCTTCAGGATTTGGGATGTGATGAGTCTCATTCCCTTTCCATTCCTGGGCACACAGGGTCTTTTCATATACTGCTAGAACAAATTACTTCAGTACTTTTTCTTGCTTTCAGGCATCTTTAGACCAAGAGCAGACACCAGTCTCCATTTCATTAGTTGTCTCTGAAATTCAAAGACCTATGTCAAGCTGTGCTAAGAACTCTTTCTCAATTATTTGCTCCAGCAAAATCATATAGGTGTTAGTGTACATCCAGTGGGGAAACAAGATGGCATTGTCCCTTCTTGAAAAATGGGAACAAGATGTCCTTGTTCTTTTTGAAAAAATGATTTCTTATATGCATATATTATCATATAAAACTATAGCAAAGACTGCCTTTCAATCACCCATGTTTTGGTGTAAAGAAATAATTTTATACTGGTATGAATAAATCCAACAGATTTTCAGTCTCATTTATTTTATTGCTTTACAATATAACATAAAAATTATATATTTGAGGAAAATATAGATTTGAGAGTATAGGGTGTTTTCATCAATTTATTCCTTGAAAATAATCTATTTTGGGTTTCTTTTGAAGACAAGCAGACATTTGGCATTTATAACTACATAAAATCTTAAAGTTTTGTCTCTCCAGCAATAAAGCACAATACTCTGAAAAAAAAATGTATTCTTCCATTAATTAAGTAACTTACAAAGAACCCATAATCAACATCAGTCTTTAGATTCACTAAGATCATAATATCTGAGTCCTGGTTTTAAATGAAGATTTCATTGTAAACCAACACTTTATAATATGTCTGATTCCTGTGTGTGTTTGTCAGTTTTTTAAAATTTTTTTTAATGTTTGTTTATTTTGAACAAAGAGAGTGACAGAGTGTGGGCAAGGGAGGGCCAGAGAGAGAGAGGGAGACACAGAATCTGAAGCAGGCTCTAGGCTCTGAGCTGTCAGCACAGAGCCTGATGAGGGACTTGAACGCACGAACTGGGAGATCACGACCTAAGCCAAAGTTGGACGTTTAACTGAGTGAGCCACTCAGGCACCCCATGTGCTTACCAGTTTTGAGAGAATTTTAGATTAGGTCAATCAGAGCAAACTAAATACTAACTACCTTCTGCTCCCTGTCAAACATTGCCAGTGTTTGGATAAAAAAAACATAACATTTTTCTCAGAAATTCTAATTTTTTAAGAGGTGAAGGTTAGACATGTTTATTTATGGCATATTCATTCCAAAGAGTATTCTTAAGGATGCCCTTGCTGGAAAGATGTTAGGTCTGAGAAATGAAGAAGGGCTTGAAATCTCACAAGAAAGCATTTTTTAAGCTAGCAATGAAAGAGCTTTCTGTGTTTCAAGGTCATTTCACTGTGGGAGGAAATTGATAGAGTCTAATTAGAGTAGAAATGCTATAAAGTCTGCTCAGTAGAGATGCACTTGGCTAGCACTGATAGCAGGAAGGAGTCAGAGGAAGTATATAAAATTTTCTCTTATTGATTTACGTTTTGTATGGCCCAGTGAATTCAATGTATGTTAATATCACTACAATGTTTTACCGTTGTCAAGTGATTAAAATACAAACTTCAGTTTTCTCCTTAGATTCATTGTGAGTAATCAAACACTGTATTATAGATTTAACTCCATATGAACTGCCTCAACTTAACGTAATTCCAGAACATCTACTCAGAACCTGTTATGGAAAAGCACAATTGGCCTTAAGGATTGTAGGACATGCATCTCTGGCTTGATGTACTTATAATTGTAATTATAATAATTAGGTATCAATATACCTTTCTTTTTTTCTCAAAAAGGAAAAATTTAAATGTAGTGTGTNTGGTGCTTATATATATTATTTATATATATAATATAAATAATATGTTTACAAATATATATATATATTTTTTTTTCTCTTCCCCTTCCATCAACTGATGGGAATTGGGGAAAATGATTATAATTTTAATACTTCTGCAGTGTTCTTCTGTGACACTAAATAGTGAGAACCTGAGAAGATGCCTTTTACTGAACAAGGACTCTTACTGTGTGTTTTTGGACATCTAAAAGTATAGCATGTGTAATGAATAACATATTTCTTTTTTTTAAATATTTTTATTTATTTCTAGGAGAGAGAGAGAGCGAGACAGCGTGAGCAGGGGAGGGTCAGAGAGAGAGGGAGTCAGAGACTCTGAAACAGGCTCCAGGCTCTAAGCTGGCAGTCAGCACAGAGCCCGTCACGGGGCTCGAACCCACAAACCGCGAGATCATGACCTAAGTGAAAGTTGGACACTTAACCGACTAAGCCACCCAGGCGCCCCATGAATGACATATTTCTAAATGCATTCTTGATAAAGTATTAAAATGCTGATATTGTAGATTTTGCTAATAAACACTGTTTTCTTAGAAGAATATAGAATTGAGTTCCCTGCCATAACTTTGTTATGTCTGCTTAGCACTTGCCTCATACCTCTAATTCTATTTAAGGCTCCTTAAGTGGGGAAGTCAATAATGGAATTTATATGAGGTCTTTCAGATGCTCTGTCTCTACCCCTAAAAGAACACTAGTGAATCCATTTCTTTGTGAAACCAGAAGATTTCCATAGCCATAGACTATTTGAGGTCATTTAGCCTAAAGATGGAGCAATCAATTCATTCTATTCTTCTCTCTTCGTGTTTGTTTTCTCTTTCCCCTAACAGAAACAAAACCACACATTCTCTCTAGAGTGTTCTCAGAGTCCCTTTCATAGAGAGAAAAAGAATAAACTCCATTTAACACCAGTATAATTTATCAAAGTGATTCTGATTCTACATAGGCAAATTCTAAATGACATTAAATCCAAATTCTCCTTATTCAAGATCTGTCAGATTTACTGCCCATCCATTAATCCCACTAGATTTCATAGTGCCGTTTTATCTGCTAATAATGTTTTTTATGAGATTGCCATTGCATACTAGCTTTTTCTGTGATATCTGTACACAGGAGGCAGATTTATTTTCTTTACACATTTCTGTTAAGGTCAGTTTAGACTCTGATTCCATGACCCTTTAAAGTGAGAGACAGCTGGGACACCTGGGTGGCTCAGTCGGTTAAGTGTCCAACTTTGGCTTAGATCATAATTTCACAGTTCGTGGGTTCGAGCCCTGCATTGGGCTCTGTGCTGAGAGCTAGCTCAGAGCCTGGAGCCTGTTTCAGATTCTGTGTCTCCTTCTCTCTCTGACCCTCCTCTGCTCTCTCTCTCTTTCTCTCAGAAATAAATAAAACACGATACTTCATGAGACATTCTTTGCCTACAGTAGCATTTCACTTCAAAAGCACATTCTATTAATACCATTTCCCAGTTAAAATGGACCTCAACTGATACAGCATATAAGCAGTCACAGAAGCTTTAAAAATAAAGTTTAGTGATTAAAAGTGAGGGTTCTGGCAACAGATCACATAGCTTCAAAACCGTACTCACATGCTGTGTGATCTTTGGTGAGTTCTTTGACCACTGTTTCCTGTTTAACATGGAGACCATGATAACACCAAGCTTGTTACTCATGAGTATTGTTCAAGTTTATGCATGATTTCCATGTTAAATAGCATCTGGTACACACTGAGAGGTCAATAAATGCTCACTGCGACTGTTTTAAATCTGGAAGAGATCATATAATGAAACTTCACCATAGTGAAAATGGGTAAACTGAGGCTCAGTCATAAAATAACCAACTTAAGTGTTCTGGGTGTTAGCGGGCACTTTTACTTTGCCCTTGGCTAAAGAAAGTTTGTATGTAGGGTCATTTGGGGCAGACCTGAGTTCAAGTTCCATCTCTATCTCTCATTTCTTTTATGACCCTGAGCAAATTCCTGAATCTTTCTGTGAGTCTCAAAAAGGTTGAGTGATTTGCCCAAGATCACACAACTACTAAGCAGGAGAACTTGGATTCAACTTAAGTAGGTCTGATTCTAAAATGAGTGTTTTGTCCTCCTACAATGTTAAGAAGTTGCTTTATGTAGCATGTCTGTACATATTACTTTTGGTCAATGAAGAAACAAGTTAAATGTCTCATGCACTGTTAGAACAAATTTAGGCGGAGCCAGGACTAGAACCAGAATCACTAAGTGAGCAGTTAAATGTTCTTCCCACTAGATTGGTGATTCTCACCCCCAGCTGCTGCATATTAGACTTACCCCCGAGTTCACCTTAAGAATACACTTACCTGTGGCCCCATCCCAGACTAATTATTTCTTCCTCGTTGTAAGGCACCAGTGCTAAGAACCACTGACCTTGACCCAAACAGCGCCAAGAGGATCATTTCACAAAAACAGCCACACTACCAGATTGCTTCCAAATTAATTAAACTCAGATCTGTCCTGACCCACAGGTGATGCTGTTTCTAGCTCCCACTGCTTTACCCAACATGCTCTAATATTTTTGGTATGCTCTGTCTCATATACTAGTACTTATAAAGAAAAAAAAAAAAACTAGAAATAATCCTCTGCAGCCTTCATTAATTCTGCATTGATTTCTTATTTCTTTTTTTAAAAAATTTTTTAATGTTTTATTTATCTCTGAGAGAGAGAGAGAGAGGGAGTGAGAGAGAGCGCGTGAGCAGGGGAGGTCCAGATACAGAATCTGAAACAGGCTGCAGGCTCTAAGCTGGCTGTCAGCACAGAGCCCGATGCGGGGCTTGAGCCCACGAACCAAGAGATCATGACCTGGGCCGAAGTTGGACACTTAACTGACTGAGCCACCCAGACACCCCTCTTATTTCTTATCTGGCTTGTCTCCTCCTATAAACTATTACATTCCACTTTTAGATTAGTCTTACTGACAGCCCTGATCATGCTATTCTTGTTTGAAGAGCTTCAGTGATTTCTCGATGCCTTACACACTTAAGTTTAAGTACCCCTTATCTAGAGCTAACAAGACCTCTATAACTTAGTCCTAAGCAACTTTTCCAAACTTACCTCTGGTGAACCCATCCTCATTTTACATGCTTTAAAGAGAGCTAAAACTCCATAGTTTTCTGAAAGTTGACTGTTTTCACCCTTTGTGGTTCTGCTTATGCCTTACACCTCTCTATGTGGGTCTTCCATTTGCTTTGTGATTAAGCCCAAGATGTGTTCTGCCCTTTTCTATCTTTGCTATTTATTCCTGAAAGTAGAAATCCTACCAAAGCCAGTGAAATGGCATTCCCTTGAAGTCTTGACTGATGCCTTTCTCCTCTCAATATCCCCCTCCCCGGTCTCCATAGCACATGTTCCTAATCTCTTGGGTGGAGTTTTTCTTTTTGTACTGTACTTTATATTTAAGGTCAGGGACTATTTTGGATTCATCTTTGCATCCCACACATCTCAAAACATAGTAACAGTATGAATATTTCAATTTTTCCTTCTCCCTTGATAAAATCTGCCACCCAGTCTCAATCCACATGGGTTTAGTGGGGCCTAATCAAGGATAGAGCATGTGACCTGGTCTAAGCCATCCTGTGTGTCCCCCATTCTGTAAGCCATGGTGATTGGCCCTAGGTTGGGTGCATGACTTCAGCTGTTCACAGGACAAATCTTAGAGATTTTCTTAGAATTTAAACCTGTAAGTGTGTCGATGCAGAAATCCTTTGGTAACCATCCTGCAATCATGAGTGAAAAAAACTGTTTCAAGTAACACTAAGGGATGAAGAAATGTCATATACTAAGGACATCTCCAGAAACACTTTCTCCAGATTGACCTAAAGCTAGACCTAACTCTGGACCTTCCAGTTACATAATCTAAGCCAGTGCAAGTTAAGTCCTTTGTATCTTGAAACCTGTTGAAATAACTAACATAAGACATTCACTCCATAAGTGCTAAGTAACCAATCATCAGACTAAACTACTCATTCAACAGTATTAAGATGAAAAAGTAGAAGGTTATTGGACTAACTCCTTTGGTCTAGTTTGACGATATTTTTAATTTTTCAAGTTTTGCTTATCTTAACCTTAAAGCTGTAGTCCACTAAAATTTATCTGACATGAGGCTACAGAATACCCACAAAGATAGTAAAGATACTCATGTTCCTCTCTTCCTCCATTAACCCCATGCAGGAGGGATCTGTGCCCATTATCTACTTTGACTTTGCAATGTAGAAAATGGTGATGCTCTCCTCCAATGCACTTAACTGTAAATCAGGATATTCAGTAAGGCTCAGAAAAAGATCAAAGATCTAAAAAAAAAAAAAAAAAGGAAAAAGAGAAACTTCATGTCCAGATCATGCTCCTTATCTTCAAAACAACTTGAAGTCCTGAAGTCCTTTCAGGTATTTTTAAAAGCAAGAGAAAAATCAATGAGAATTAAGGTCAGAGTAGAGGACCAATCAGACTAGTGCAGGTTCATCATGTTTTGGGTACAAAGTGGCAGTTGTTTACCCCGAGTCCATCATCTGTCTAGGGATGACAGCAACTATTGTTTGCTCCTTTTCACACAGAGGACTGAAGTGGAGATAATGCTACTAACACCACAATTGCGTTTCGAGGAGCTCAAGGGCACCAGGACCACAGGTATCACTTTGAAATCTTGGAGAGTAGAAGGAACAATTGGGAGGGTGTTTGGGAGGGGTGTTGCTGCAGGATCAGGGAGGGAAAGTGAGGGGCAGTACAGAACCCCCAAGGAGGTACCACACACTGGACATAACTACCACAGAGCAGAAAAAAGGTAAAAGAAAAGGGGAAGAGTAAGGTGGTAAAAGTGAAGAAGATAAAGAAATGTGGGATGCTTCAAATAGTCTTTTCTGACTTGAATAGATAATCTCATGTCAATAGCAGATTGGATTTACAGAGGTCATGCGGAAGCTATTGTTACACACAAATTTATCTATTCAATAAGCATGCATTTCGGCTGTACTGTCCTTGTGCTGGTGATGGAGACAGATATTTGGGACATGTTAAAGAGAAAGCTGCTATTCTATATGTGGAATGATTAAGGTGGAGAACTTGAAATGCCACTTGAAGTACCACACAAATTCTAATGGTGCCAAGAAACCCACACTCAGCTAAAGGGTCTGATGTGTGACTGAGCTGAAATGTGGTCTTTTGAAGTTGTTGGTGAGGGAACAAATAGGTTGTTGCACATGGCTAGGGCCTGGTGTACCACTCACCAGCACCTTCCAAGAGAAACATTTGTATGCTCAAAAAATAAATGGTACAGAACTGACCAAAGAATATGGCATCATTTATACAAATAGTGAAATATAATTCATTATTAGACTTGCTCTTTGCCAGTGTTCAAAATTTACTAAATATTCATGCCTATAGAAGATTAAAGAAAATCTGTGACTGACATCTTCTACAAAGGTATTCCTCTAGCATGTCAAAAAAAATGTGTGACCTTTAAACAATTTAGACCATCACAAGTAGAAAGAAAATAGATGTCTTTCATGGTTAACAGGAAGGAAACAGAGGAGGAAATAAGCCAGGCAAGATGTCAATGAAACATACTAGGATTTTGATCTGAGAGAGTAATTATTTTAGGAAATTCAGAGCAAAAATGACTGTGATCTATCCTGAGACTTGGTAACTATTATAGGAACAGCAATCACACAGGTTAATGCGACTACTTTATTGCATACAAGCTCTTTGCTTTATTTTCTCCCTTAATATTCAATTAAAAACAGAACTGTATGTGTGTCTACAAAGATAAAATAAATAGATACATACATACACATACACAGATATACACAAAGATATACATATAGACATATGAAAATACCAGCCTTAGAAAGGGGCATGGGTTATTTATGACTGGATGAGAATTAAAAAGTTTGAGTAGCATGTCTGCTTGGAGGAAGTGGTGGCAGTAACCAGGAGCTGAGTAACCCGGAGTTGAGAAATATAAGGAGAAGCCGCGTCCAAAAACAAACACATTTAAAAAAAGCAAGACTGCTTTCTCACTTTTCAGACTGTGATTCGCCCCCTATTGGTTACTCATTTGTTATTTTCCCCCAGAAATAAATAACCTCTGCATTATTACTGTGTGCATGGAGGTGACTCTCACTCTTCATACTCACACACCTGAAGATTCCCCTTCCATTGGTCTTCTTAGGGATCTGGGTTTGATGTAACACAGAAAGCCCCCCATATTTAAAACATGGATGCCCAGGGTTCTGCTTCAACCACTCTTCAGCCTGGACTTGGCCAGGCAATTTTGGCATTAACTTTTCTAACTTGTAAGACTTAGCTCTTCCTTGAACTATAATGAACCTTCCAATTTCAGTACCTGTTACAATACTAAATTTCTGATAGATTGGATGGGAAGTGGCTATATGATATTCACTATGAAATTCAACTTCACTGAATTTTGAAATTTTTATAATAAAACATTGGGAAAAATTAATAAGGGGGCATCTTCTTTTTTTTTCTTTTACTCTTCCCCCTTCACCATCCCTTCCCTCTCCTCCTCCTCCTCCTTACTAATTTGATGTCACTCTCTCTTTGTCTAAAACAGGGCAAAAAATGGCAAACTGCAAGCCATGTCATTAGAAAAAGAGACTGTACAATTCCTGCCAAATTGAAATATTAAATTATTTTACAAAATTATGTTTGTGATTTATTGTGATGATAATTATTACTATCTCTCATTTATTAACCCACACTATGTGCCAGTCATCTATATGTCTTATCTAATTGAATTCTACAATCACTCTAGGAAGTAGCTATTGTAATTTTGATTTGTTTACAAATGAGCTAGCTGAGGCTTAGGGAGGTTAAATTAATTACATGTTTAGGCAACTGAGGGAGCCAGGTTTCAAGCCCTTGTCCTCAGTCCAGCTACTTTGGAACTAACTTTTAAAATTTTTTCTGTATATAACATGTGAATAAGGGCATTTAAGAATACCATTGGAAGCAGCCAAGTCATGATAGAGAAGAGACACTAGCAAGTATTTTAATCTATGATTGTATTTGAAATTTGCTAACTATGAAAAAAGCATCAGAGGCAGCTGCAGCAGCCAGATGTGTTCTTTGTTTCTTCACCTGCACAGGAAGAATGGAGCAACGTCTGGACTAAAAGGCTATCTCTGTGGTCCATTCACTCGTTGGCCTTTGTACAAGCATTGCCAGCAATACATCACTTAGGATGGAGTGCAGCTGAGTTTTCTATAACGGGAACATCAATCAATTAAAACCAGAGTAAGCCAGCAAACACATTTCACTGAGATTACCAGAAAGTAATCATCACATAGATCATCAGACACTAATGCTTCTTGACAAAAAAGAAACAGAAAACTAGACCAACTGAGTTGATGACTGAAGGGGCAAGGCCATTTTGTGCACCTGTTACCTACTGGTGTACTAGAATCTTCTCTTCCTTTTGATTTCATTAGTCACATTACAACCATAACTCATAGGATGAATTTTTAAATTAATTGCTGAATAAGTAGTGAGATTTCTATCCTTTTAGCTTCTTTTACTTCCACATTTTTAACTCAGCAGACACATGATTTGATCATTTGAGCTGAAATTACTTGCCCTACACCTGTTATCTCCTAAAGTCAAATCAGTAATACCTATATACTTCTAACATGCATACTTATAAAAACTCATATTTAGTTAGCAAAGCTCTGTAATCCACCTAGTGTAAGAACTAGTACGTTTTGAGTACTTTCTATTTGTTAGGCACTACTGAAATCTGTTTATTTAACATAGAGCTCACAGAGTGTTTAAGCAATCTGCCCAATATCACACAGTAAGTGGTGGACCTGAAATGCGAATCTAGGCAACAATGTTCCAGGTGCTACCCTCTGAATCTAGTGATGAGTGATTACATGACAGTTACACCTTTGAAATATCACCATATGTCAAATATTCATTTGGACATTTAATAAATTTTTAAAGTATTTTTTAAAGTTTATTTATTTTTGAAAAAGAGAGAAGGTGATCATGAGTAGGGAAGAAACAGAGAGAGAGGAAGAGAGAGAATCCCAAGCAGGCTCCTTGCCATCAATGCAGAGCTAGATGTGGGGATTGAATTCACAAACTGTGAGATCATGACTGGAGCCAAAATCCGGAGTCGGATGCTTAACTGACTGAGCCACCCAGGTGATCCTGGATACGTAATAACTTTTAAAAATTGTCAGCAGCTTTGAAAGCAGGAGTAGAATCCTTTTTATATTAAGACAGTATCTATGCTGCTGTTTAAAATAGCTTATTTGTTCAGGTCTAAACTTTGGGTTTCAAAAACCTCACCCTGTGAAACCATGAGCCCTTTCAAAAGTAGAGGAATAGAAGAAGGAAGAAAGAGAGATCTGATTTTAGTCACTGTCTTCTTTTGTATGACAGAAAAACCTGAATTTCATTACAATGGAGAATTACCTGCTTCTACTTGCCAAGATTTCTCAATTACTGATCAATTGTTGGCAAAATAGACATGCTTGAAAGTTTCTACATGGGCGTCTAATCTTGATCAAAAATAATCGCATCTCTAATTGCTCTAAAATGCCCTACACCGGGGGGCCTGGGTGGCTCAGGCGGTTGAGCATCCGACTTTGGCTCAGGTCACGATATCGCGGTTCACGAGTTCGAGCCCCATGTCGGGCTCTGAGCCTGGAGCCTGCTTCGGACTCTGTATCTCCCTCTCCCTATGCCCCTCCCCTGCTTGCACTCTGTCTCTCTTTCAAAAATAAACATTAAAAAAAATTGAAATGCCCTACCCCAAAGTGAAGCAGGGAAAATATTGGGAAACACTGGCTGGTATATAAAGCATCATTTCCTGCAGTGATGACAGTGAGGGCTGCAAAACAGTCACTGTCGATTGATTACAACTCAGAATTTAGACAAGATTATTTCATTTGAGTGTTACAAACCCAAAAGAGTCTGTC
>NW_027531874.1:1581585-1605026 GCF_008692635.1 Crocuta crocuta | reverse complement strand
GTGTGTACGTGTATACACACACACACACACACACACACAAAAAAAAAAAAAAAAAAAAAAAAAAAAAACCACACAAAAACCGAAAAGGAAATTTGTTGAATCACATAACTAAAAATTCTTTTTTTTCTTCCAATTTTTAATTTAATTTCTAGGTAGTTAACATATAGTGTAATATTGGTTTCAGGAGTAGAATTTAGTGATTCATCACTTATATATAACACCCAGTCCTCAACATGTAACTAAAAATTCTGTAAGTGTCTGATTTTTGGCAACACTAGATCTAGATTTTTTAAAAATGTCTTAAGAAATCTCCATCAGCCCTACTTCTTTCTATGTTAGCTTTACTTTTGGAACATTCTAGAATCAAGGATCAACATCACCCCTAGTAAAATAGTATTTTGACCAAAAGAAAGCAAGATGGAAACGGCAGGTGCCAGTGCACCGTGATTTCTTGACCAATGACAGCTTTATTTTGGGGGATCTGTGGTTTTCAGTATTGAAGCCTCTCCCCTTCTCAGGAAACTTGCTGTATAAATTCCTTTCTCATGGGGCGCCTGGGTGGCTTAGTCGGTTAAGCGTCCGACTTTCGCTTAGGTCATGATCTCGCGGTTCGTGGGTTCGAGCCCCACGTCGGGCTCTGTGCTGACTGCCAGCTCAGAGCCTGGAGCCTATTTCAGAGTCTGTATCTCCCTCTCTCTCTGACCCTCCCCTGCTCACGCTGTCTCTCTCTCTCTCCTAGAAATAAATAAAACATTTAAAAAAAAATAAATTCCTTTCTCTTGTCTCACTATGGAATTTTCATGCCATTAGCACTAGCGTGAACATGCTCACCCAACCTGCAATTTTAGTGCAGCCTTCCTTCCCTCCAAGCCCCTTCCTTTTTAAATATTTGTCCCATCAATCCATTCATCCCTGTTACTGGCTCTCTCATTTAGATAAAAACAATGGTATAATTATTCTCTGTAACTCATGACTTCTCCCTTTAAATCCATTCTCTACATTGTTGTCAATGTAATCTGTTTAAAATGTAAATTGTGCCATACCACCTCCGTTTTAAAATCATCAAGGGCTTTCAGATGTTGTCACAATAATATCCAAGAGCCTTTGACTGCTCTACATGGATAGCATGCCCTTCTTTAATTTTGCTGCATGAAATGGTAGCTACTGGCTACATGTGACCATTTAAATAGAAATTAATTAAAATTAAATAAAATTAAAAATTCATTTCTTCAGCTCACTAACCACATTTCTAGTGCTCAATAGCCACATGTGGCTAGTGGTAATGTGTCAGATGGTACAAATATAGAATATTTTCATCACTGTAGAAAATTCTAATAGAACATAAAACGTTACTGTTCTGTGGTCTCATATCTGTTTACTATCCAACTGTTTTCTCACATTAGTGCTGAACCACATATAGTATCTGAGTGAATCATGCATATTCATGTCGCTGTAGCTTTGCTCATTGTAGTTCTGCTGTTCTTCATGTTTCCCTCAATAATCAGCACTATACATTCTTTAAGACCTGGCTAAGATGTTGCCTTCCTGAGGAATGCAACTCTAAGCTCTGGTATTCAGCTAATTGTTTTTAAGACATTTTGTGCTGACTTGGACCTGACCACACAATGGTAATACTATCTGGTTTGTGCCTGACTTTGTATGTGACAATAAACTTTGAATTCAGAGGTCTGGTTCTTTGTTATTCTCTCAGCACCAAACACAATATGTGACATGTAAGACAAGCTCAAATATATATTTGTTAAAATGCCATAAATTATGTAAAAAGTATAATCCTTTTGACTTTGTTAAAGTCAAATTTTAAAACTAAGTAGTAAGATATACCTGACCTCTGGCTAGTCTGCTGTAGTAGCAACATAGCATTAACTCATTTCCAACATTCTTCAGCCTTAGTCCATTTTCAGTTAGATTCTCCAGTATCCTTACCTACTCAATACTGGGCAAGTCTACCAAATGGGTTGAGGTTCAAGGATGATCTAAGGTGAGCACCCTTTCCAGGAATAACAATAAATAAAGTTTAATGAATTGCTTAAGGCTTCCAGAGGGTGTCATAAATTGTACAGAATAATTTTATCCACAGTAGAGATAGTATGTCTCTTTCATATGAATCTTTGATGGGTGTAGTATCCACAAGAAGAATGAGAAAAGAAATGGAGAAGGAGAAGAAGACCCCACTCTTCCAGAGAAAGAATTATTTTTCATTTAAAACTTGATGACAGGGGCACCTGATTGACTCAATCAGTAGACCATGCAACTCTTGATATCAGGGTTGTAAGTTAGAGGCTCCCATTTGGTAGAGAGATTACTTAAAAATAAAATCTTAAAAAAAAGAAAGAAAAAACTTGATGACAGAATTAAAAGCCCAGAAATTGAACTTGGAATTGCTTTTTCCCTTTGTGTTCAGATTTCTTACCTGCCTTAGGGTAGATAGGTGCTCCTTCTATAAAATGATACCTGGTTATTTCTCTTTCCTCTCCCTTTTCCAAAGAAGCTCGGATGGAAGTGGTATTCCACAGTGACTCTACATAGCTGTCCCATGAGCTTGGATGAATTTTACACGTTTGAAACCTAATATCCCAGCAATACAGTTAAACATTTTACATGTCAGTCATTCACTTGCATTTAAATCTTTTGTTCTTTGACATTTAACATCATTCTGTTCCAGTAAAGGTTGTTACCTTTTTTTTGCAATGACTTTCTGACCTGTCTTTAAAGTCAGCACTCCAATCAGTCTTCACTGACATACAGAGAATAGTGATATATTGACTTTTACAAGAGATGAATCAAGAGGTGACACAACATGAATAGATGGAAGCTTAGCACTGAATTTTCCATATAAATGCAAGTGTCACCTAAACAAAGAAAATGTGTCCCTTTTTTACATAGTCCATGCAGGTGTTCTATTCATGTAATATATATTTGAGTTATCACTGCATAGACCTGGTGTTCTGGTGGAATTGTGGGTATTCATTTTTTAATATAAAATTGAATTTTACTCCTAACATCGGCTTACCTCAAATAACCATGTCATTGGAAAACTTTGCCTTTTAAATCAGTCTCCCCACCTTCTAATTTTATCTGTGATGAATATATCAAGATGAACGTATTAAGACCTCAAAAGTTTCTAACACATTGCAAAATATGGACAATTTAACTTACTTTGTCTTCAGGGCTTGCTTTCTTCTTGAATTTTCTTTGGTGTCCTGACATTCCCATTACATATCTAGTATTTCTTCAGCCCACATATCTCTAGAATTAGACACTCATTGTGTTGTCAAATTCTCTTTCACATTTTACTCTGAAGAACCCCTGACTGTTTTAAGTCTTCCCTGGGTCTTTTCATGATCCAGGAGTCTTGCACTAATCAATGACTCATTAATATCAATTATAATAATTTTAACTTTAGAAAAATGTAAATGGACATTCATTTGATGTCAGTAACTATGCTTCAAGGTGTACCTGAATTATCTCAGGTAATTTTCAATATAATTCTATGAAGAAAATACCTTACTGTATCTATCCCTATTTTAGATAAGAAAGCATAGACAATGGAAGAGTATTTTAGTATCATGTCCAAGGTAATTTGTCTTTCAACGCATTCAAGCCCAGGGATTATCTAATTCCAAAATTCACTTTTCTAACCATTCTCCCCTACTGGTGTTTTCAAGTTCAGTTTTCTTCCAAATACATGAAAAGTATATTTCAATATTATAATAATTAAGAGCCTATCAATCTTATCTTGAAAATTGGGTAATACCACACAAGCATTACCTAATATAAAACATATTTATGTTTCATTTGAGTCCTGTAATATATTTAGTTTTAAATTCTTCTATGAAAACATTGTAATAACTAAGAGATATTAAGTTTGAGTCAACCATTATATGAAAGTAGGTAATTCTTTTTTAAGATTGTCAATTGCTCACTAGAAAGGAAGGGGCAAGAGTGACACTTAAAAGTTATGTTACTCAGCAGATAGAGGATTGTTTTATGATAGGTTCTTTAAGGCCATTGAAATCGTTATTTCTAACAGTACATTTTCAGGTAACACACACAATGAAAATGTCTTCATTTATTTTCACTGAAGAAAACTCTTTCAAAAACTGCAATCTCTGTGAATACTTTGTGACAAACAAACCTATGAGAAGGATGGTGAGAAGAGAAAACTGTGGATAAGAAATGTAAAGAAACTTGTGAAAGAAAATAAATGGGAGGGCGGTAACTGAATTAGCAAGACAAAATAAGTAACATCCCAAAGCCTACAGGATACAGTAAGACTTGGACGTAAAAACAGGAGAGAATTGGTTTCAAGAGTGTTATATGAGTGAATGACCATGTGATCCTCACCACACTTTGTGAGCCACAAGGTTTTGATGATCTATCCTGTCTGTACCCAGCAGAAAGCAGGAAGTATAGTTTCTGAAGATGCTAACAGAGATTCCTGCTCTGAGGACACCAGGCAGGGTGGCAGTTCACAGTGAAGTAGGGGACCCCAAAAGCAAGGATGGTGGAATACTGAGGAGTCTCAATACCAAATGCTCCCAGGATACTGGGAAAACAGCTCACGGTCAGAAGCATTAATATGACTGAAAATTAGCGAGTGCATCTCTGGATGAACTGTATAATCCTAGAAAAACAACCTTTTCATATTGTCATTGATGGGCAGCCGATCATGCAATAATTCAGTTGTGAAGTCCACCAAACCGTAACCCCACCGATGCACACTAACCTCCAACGTTTTAATCCTATTTTCTTTGTTTTTTTTCATAAATATTTACAGCTCTACAATAAGGTTTGCATAATGAATAAAAAATCTCCAAGAGGAAAAAAAATAAAGTTAAAGACAAACTGCCAGAAAAAAGGAGGACAAAAAATATAATTATGTGAGACAAAATGTTTTCAAAAGCTAAAATTAATATCTTTACACAAGTAAGGTCAGAATGAGAAAGGAAGTGAGACAGAGAAAATCCGAGAAAAAGATACTTCTTGTGACATAAACATGGGATAATCAAATAAAAATTAAAGAGAAAAGTTGAATGATACTTAAGGAAGATCCTAGAAAGCAGAATAAAAAGACAAAGAAACAAAAATGCAGTGGGATAATATGAGAACGTTGAAAGATCAGTTCAAGAGATGCAGCGTTTGGGGGTTAGAAATTATAGTCAAGGAAATGAAAGAAAGGAAAGGAAGGAAGGAAAGAAAGGAAATTATATTATATATAATTATAGTTGTAATTAATATATTATATTTATATAGACTGATTGGATTAGCCAAAATAAGCCCACATCATGAAATTTTCAGAATTCCAGGGATAAAGAAAAGATTCTAAATATTTTTTGCTAAGGGCTAAATTGTACATCCTCAGAATGTATAAGTTAAAGTCCTACCTGCCAATGTGACCATCCTTGGGTGAAAGCAGTAATTCAGGGTAATGAGATTACAAGTGTGGCGTTCTGACCTGACAGGATTAGTATCAGGAAGAGTCACCAGAAAGCTCTCTCTTTCTCTCTCTCTGCTATGTGAAGACAGAAGACAAAGCAAGAAGGCAGCAGTCTGCAAGCTGGAAAGAGAGCTCTCACGAGAAACCCCATTGGCTGGGACCTTGATCTCTTAAGTTTGTAGACTCCAGAACAGTGAGAAAGAAATTTCTGTTGTGTAAGCCGCTACAGTATTTTGTTTCACATCTTGAACATTCTAATATAGTTTCATAGGGCGAAAAAGCACATACATAGGATCAGAATCAAAATTGCATTGGACTTTCCAAGAGTAGCGGTGGATGCCAGAAGACAATAGATCAAAATCCTCAAATGACTTTGAACCTAGAATCATATAACCAGCTAAATTATTAATCAATTGTCTGGACATTTTATATAGATATTGTAGATGTGTAAGAGGAGACAACCAAGAAAATCTCCTGCTCCCATTTCTCCCTTCCAAGGGAACAACTGAGGGGTGCCTGGGTGGCTCAGTCGGTTAAGTGTCCGACTTCAGCTCAGGTCATGATCTCATGGCTCGTGGGTTCGAGCCCCGAGTCAGGATCTGTGCGGACAACTAGCTCAGAGCCTGGAGCCTGTCTTCAGATTCTGTGACTCCCTCTCTCTCTGACCCTCCCCTGCTCACACTGACTCTCTCTCTCTCAAAAATAAATAAAACATTAAAAAACAAAAAACAAAAAACAAGGGAACAACTGAAAGGTGAGTGTCAGAAAAACAAGAGAATAAATAGAGGAAGGACATGGGATGCAGAAAACTTGAAGTCCATTATAAGAGAGCAGCCAAGAAAAGTCCCAAAATAACAATTCAAGAACTGCCCCATTGTGGAAGCTATTTAAACTGAAATATCTGTAAGTGAATTTCCAGGAAGAAAGTCTCCAGAGAGGAAATAAAAAGAAGGAAAACATTATTTGATTATTCTGAATATTTGTAAAGAATTATTTATAATCATGTAACATATCTGCTGGAGAAGTGAGGCATGGGGAAATCATCAATTAATGTATAGTACACCAAGCAAATAAAAAATAGGTGATTATTAATTCCAGGTTAAAAAGAAGGTTATCAAGTAAAAATTACACATAATAGAGTCACCTGGGTGGCTCAGTCAGTTAAGTGTCCAACTCTTGATTTGAGCTCAGGTTATAATCTTGTATTTGAGAGTTTGAGCTCCACATCAGGCTCTGTGCTGACAGCTGGGAGCCTGCTTGGGATTCTCACCCGTCTCTCTCTCTGCCCCTTTGCACTGTGTGCTTGTGCATGAATATGCGCACGTGCACGCTCTCTCTCTCTCACAAAATAAATACAGAAGCATTAAAAAATAAACATAATAATAGGTCACATAATTGCCCAACAGTGAATGGTAATTCTGTAGGTGTAAAAATACACTGACATTTTAGTAGATATTTGTGATTTTACTTACACTGGGAGATTGGGGAGAGAGAGCAGGCTTGTTTAAAAATGATAAATTTTTCCCTGTAAAATAGAAGGCAAATGCACTGCATTTAATATTACTAAATCAATAAACAGCAAAAATAAACATATTATTAATATATTGTTCATTATTTAGAAATGTGGAAATAGATATAGATATGCAGATAAAAATACAGATGTAGATGTATAAAGTGATTAAAACAAGTGGATAGAAAGTACAGGATATTCACCTTTGAGAAATGTCTCAGTGAAATAAAGTGGGCAAGAAACCTTTGTTTTCTCTTTGTTTTATTTTTATCAATAAAATCTTTCAAAGCATTGCTTTTTTGAGGTACATGCATGCATTACTTTCATGAAGGAAATTTTAAAAATGTTTAGTGTTATTTATTTTTGAGAGAGAGGCTGAATGTGAGTGGGGAAGGGGTGGAAAGAGAGGGAAACACAGAATACAAAGAAGGCTCCTGGCTCTGAGCTGTCATCACTGAGTTCGATGTGGAGCTCAAACTCATGAATCTTGAGATCTGAACCGAAGTCAGACACTTAACTGACTGAGCCATCCAGGTGCTCCTCATGAAGGAAATTTTAATTAAAAAACTGTTGTATAAGAAGAAATCTGGAAGGTTGTGGTAAAAATTTATTTGCTTTGCCTCTCTGCCCTATTGAGTTAAAATTTGAACATGATACTTGCTTTGACAAATGAATATCTCAGAACCAACATGTGGTTGCCATTCTTTTTCATCTGTCATTACAAGTAGCAATGTTTCAGCTTAAGGTTGCTCATTAGCCTCGTTCCCAGAGTAAGGAGATATGAAGCAAGTAATGGATCTCTATCATTCTAGGTTTAGAATTTTACTGCCACAGCAACAACGAATTTATTCTGACCAATGTGTGAGTAAAATAGGAATTCATCACATATTAACTAAAGCAATGGCTGGGGTATATTGTGAAGGTAAGCAAGTCATTAATTGATATTTGACAATTTTTGTCAGGTAATTCTATGTTATTTGTAGACATTATAATACAGTGAAACTTTGAATTGTGAGTAACTTGTTCTGTGAATGTTCCACAAGGTGAACAAACATTTCTAATAAATTTTAACTTGATAAATGAGAGGTGTCCAGCGATACAAGTAATATGTGATGCCGAATGTCACATGGTCACAACTGAGCCAATGGTTCTTGAAATTTGCTTTGATATACAATTGCTTTGGATCACAAACATGTTTCTGGAACAAATTAAGCTCTGAAACCAAGGTTTTACTGTATTTCCATTTCTAGTATAGGTTATACTGTGTCTCTTCCTACTTCTAACAACTTCACACCACAGTCAACATAAGGAAATTATTTTAAGGGGAAAGTTTTAAATTTAATCAGGTACTTTGATTCTATAACATATGAGGAATCTATGATCCTAATATTTGAATATCCTCAACCATTTCTCAAGGTTCCTCGGATTTTCAGTTAATTGCTTAATTTTTCATTGTATCACAAGATGTTTCCTTTTGTTTTTTGGTTTTTAATTTTTTTAATGTTTTATATATTTTGGAGACAGCATGAGCCAAGGAGGGGTAGAGAAAGAGGGAGACACAGAATCCAAAGGAGGCTCTAGGCTCTGAGCTGTCAGCACAGAGCCCGTCGCAGGGCTTGAACTCATGAACTATGAGATCATGACCTGACCTGAAGTTGGACGCTTAACCAACTGAGCCACCCAGGCACCCCAAGACATTTCCCTTTGGATAGTAATAGAATGATTCCTACTTTCTCTTGTGTACTTATTTTATACTTTCATTAAGAAACATGAGCTTACTGTCCAGCTTTTCAATTTAACTATTGCTTAATTAACTATAGTGTATAGTTTGAATAACACGCCGTATTGACATTTGGAGTGTTCTCAACTAATTTGTAAATGTGCTCAAGGCAGGAGCTTTAAGTTTTGATTTCTGTTTTGGATCTCAGGGTTTCAAACACAATTGGTAGAAACAAAATAGGCACTTAATCAACATTTGCTTGATAGATTGTACTGTAGTCTCTACTAAGTACATGGGAATTCCTGTTTGTTACCATAGCATGTAATCTCTAATACACGTCTTAAAACTTATAACTGCTTTGTGAATTATTCCTGTATTGGTTCACCCTATTTCCCAGCATAAAGCTGAGACATCTGACTTAATCATGTGATGTGACTGGGGAATGGAAACTAGTTTTAACACTCTTCCACTATTCTTATTTTCCAGGTATATGCATTGTCTCAGCCACATTTCCTTTTGTTAATTTACGGATTATAAAATTTCAGTGTGAAAAGGAGCAAGGGAGAGTGAGTGAGGTGAAGGACTTGTCCAGAGACACATAACCTCCTAATGGTAACAGTAGGACTAGAGCCTACTAGTATCGTCAAACTGCAATACATGACTCTCCCTCCACACGTACAGTCTGCTGAGAGTTCATGTCATTGTTCATGTTGATATTTGTTGCACATCATGGCCCAGCCTATTTAGCATGAAACATAGCAAGTAGGAATTCATCATGTAAGAACTAAAGCAATAATGGGGATATGTTTTGAAGGTAAACAAGTCATTAATTAAAACAAGTCAAAACAAGACAAGAATTTATGTCATGTTTGCTGGACTTACACAGTCCTTAACTTTAAGAAAATATGTATCTGTAGTAATTTAGTAAGGTAGCTGAACGCTCCTGTATATAGGAAATGCGGGATGCTGGACAGCAACATCAAGGAATTTTATTTCTAAATGTAGTTCTACCAAATTTCTTTTCTATTTTCTCTTCCCAGTTTTTATAAGAATAGAAGAAAGTGAGAAGGTACAATACACTGATCACAATAATCTGTTTAGGAAGAGTGGGGACCCCTAAAATTACTCAAACCAACAACTGCAATGAGGTAGTGCATATTACTAAATTAATTTTAAGACTCATTAATTAGAGTCTTTGAATATTTAAATTTCATGAAGGTTATAATGTATTGAACTTCATTAGCTAATTGACTTAGTATTTATGGAACGCTGTTACTTATACAGAAATTCAGTATTTATCACATTTATTTTTCCTTACTCACTGTCAAATTTTAATGAATCTCACACCCTATTGTTAGACTTGCTCACATTTGAAAAGGGTGGGGGTAGGACCTATCTTTTATTCCTTTAATTAATCTCTTTCCTGAGGTTCATTAGCTGGGAATTCTTTCCTGTTAGATCAATGGCAAAATAATAATCTTCAGTCTTTTTGCCTTGAGCAATAATCTGAACATCTCTCTTGGAAATGATCCATTGTGCCCACTGGAAACTTTGAGCAATAGTTTTAATTGCATGTTCATTAGATTTTGTTGTTGCTGAGCCTTGTTTTGATGCCCAAGACAGTATAGAAACAATTTAGCATATGTGACATTGCAGTCTGTGGAACTTGTAACACTGTCTGTACATTAGTGCCAATGCTCTTTCTGTACAGGTTTAATAATCAGGAAAAGAATGTTCACTCTTTAATAATTGAACATGTGTTTAATATTTAAACAGCCAGATCCTTCCAGTTGTTAAACTAATATTAAAGTAAGATGGAAGCAGGCTACATACTGGCAACTGTCCATCTTACAAATGCCTTTTGAAGTTCAGTATCATGGTGGCATGGACTGCCAAGTTCAGGCCGGAGGACGTTACTTCTAATAACCAGAACAAAAGACAACACTGAAACTTTCTTTTGATAATTAGAGCCATGTGCAAAACCTATATGTGAAAAACTATAGATAACTGATGATGTTTGTAATCTCAAATTTTATTTATTTTTTGTTTCCTTTGTGGCTCTGGAATGTAGGAATCATTTTCCTAGAAACGAAAAAGATCATTAGGGTACTGTTTACATCACTTAGGTGCTGGAAATCATTTTGCTTCCAAGGTTAAAAATGCAAAGCAGATAATCATTTTCTTAAATATTTGTTATCCCAAGTGCTTCCTTTATTGTCCACAGTGACTTATGAATTATTTTGAGGTGTCTGAGTAGCTAGGTTGATGAAGTGTCTGACTTCAGCTCAGCACATGAGCTCATGGCTCATGAGTTCAAGCTCCACATTGGGCTCTGTGCTGATGGTACAGAGTCTGCTTGGGTTTCTCTCTCTCTCTCTCTCTGCCCTTCCCTCACTCTCCTCTCTCTCTCTCTCTCTCTCTCAAAATAAATAAACTTAAAAAGAATTATTCTGAGGGATGAGGGGAAGTTGCAGTGTGAGACTTCACATCAGTGGTCTGCCTCACCTTCCAACTGACCTTGTAAATTCTTGTTAGTACACTAGAGAGATCCTCAATTTACTCAGTCATAAGGTATTTTGTAAGGTGCCATTTAATTTCACCTATTTCATGAAAATATTTGACTACTTCTGCTGAAGCCTACTCATAATTGAATATAAATCACAGAGTTCAAAACATGTTCCATTTCTTCCTAAGATATCTGTTCTTGACATTTTTGTTGTCAAGTCTGTTTTTTTTTTAAAAAGACCAACGTGACTTTTAAATTCATTTTATTTGATTCAGGCCTGACCTCTTCCACTAAGGATTTTAGGTGACCATCATGCAACTTAAAAGCTCCAGATGGCCTTGAATTTTCATAGTATTGTTTCTCTTTAATTTTGCATAAAGGAATTAAAATGACTGTTTTGTTCTTGATAGGCATTTCAAGTCAGTCTTGGAGAAAAGAATACATATTTTTAAACTTAAAAAACAAGTAACAATAGAGGCATGGAATGCAAATCCAGATACTCTGATTTATTAAGTCTTGGGTAAGGCCCCATTGTGTACGTATATTTTTTCAAATTATTGTACTGTCTACCATTGTTTCAGAATCATGGCTACAGATTAATTGCTAGAGATTAATTTCATCTTTAATTTTTCCTCTTTTCTTAATTGGGTGAATAGGAAAATATAAAATCATGAAACAAGTATCCATGAACTGAATGAGACAGCAAGGGTCTTGAGAACGTTAACCTATCATTAAAGTCAGAAAAGATAGATAAGATTTATTATGTATGATGGCTATGTGAGCTATGACCATTCTCTTTTCCTTCCGTCTTCATTTAGAGCACATTGCTCTAAAGACTGTAATGTCTGACTTTGTTTCTTGGTAATCCTTTTTAATATTATAGTATTTCAGGACTGCCCCATCAAGAAAGGCTTCTTTATATTTTCTCCAAATCCCTCATGTCATGATACATGCCCCTTATTTCTCTTGTCATCACTGGAGCAGGAGAAAAGCTATTTTTCACTACTAGATTTTACTTTAATGAAGTTGCACCTCTGACTTCCCTCCTAGAGTTGACATACAATTTATCTGAGGATACAAGAATCCATATAGGAGATTTATTTTTTTCTGCAATCCTGAAAATATATTTGTTTTGATACTTCTCTTAGGTAATCAAAATGAAAATCAGAATGAAAATTTCCTAGAGAAAGATCATCATTTAAGTGACTGGAGGAGAAAATACTTTGCATCTGTGAAGATGTAGCCAGGAGCATTTGATAAAATAAATAATACTTTTCTAAGAATTTTTTTCCTTCTTCCTGTTTTTTTGCTTAAAAAAAAGGAGACCATTGGTTTTCACTGTGTCAATTTACCAAGTTATCCTGATTCTATAACCCATACATACTCTCCTCTTCTTGTGCTGCATGATTTTTTTTAAGTTTGTTTATTTATTTTGAGAGAGAGACAGAGAAGGAGCACCAGTAGGAGAAGAGCAGAGAGGGAGGGAGAGAGAGAGAGAGAGAGAGAGATTCCCAAACAGGCTCTGCACCATCAATGCAGAGGTTGATGGTTGATGTGGGGCTTGAACTTATGAACCCTGAGATCACAACCTGACCTGAAGTCGGGTGCTTAACTGACTGAGCCACTGAGGCACCCCCATTCTGCTACATGAATTTAATTCCTATGAGCTTGAGGGTGAGTAAGGGTGGAATAGTGACTATTCAGCATCAGCAATAAACTTACATAAAGCATATCTTTGAACATATTTATTTGTTTCTCCCTTGTACTTTTAATGCTGGCTTTTTCTGAATTCAGTTGGATTATCCATTGCCTGCATGGAAAGAGATTGCTAGAGCACAAAGAGAAGGAAAAATTCAGTGCTCAGCTTTTGAATTCCAAAATAGGCCCTCAAGGTCATTTAGGGGACAATTTTAGCAAAACAAAGCTTTTAATTTGCCAAACCCTGGCTCTCTAAAAAGAATGAACATTCTTTCTAAAAAGAATCTATAATGATATACACTAGAGTTTCTTCTATAATGTGGGAAGAACTTGCATTCTACAGAATCACATGGAAAGATGATCTTATTGGAAAATAAGAAAAGGTAAAATTCTGACATCCATCTAAATTTTGTAACCAAATTACACATAAAAACAATAAAAATCCTAACATAAAAATTAGCAGACTTATGTCTCAACTGGCTTTGGCACCTGAGGCAGTCATCCGTTTTTCCCAAGGCTCATGTCGATCCCTCCACTGTAAATTTCCTTACAGGGACATACTCCCAATTGAGACCAGCTTCATCAAAATTAGGTATGTGATGTGCAGTACGGACTTCTGTGTCAATCAGTTTCCTTTTCTAAACACATGGGAAATATCTTTGCAGATTCATCTGTGTGGGCAGTTTCAGCAGAGAAACTGTGGAAACCTTAGTGGTTCTAAGCCAGCCACTGTTGGTACCAACAGAAAGGACTCATGCAGTTCTTCCTATTTCCTGGTTCCTCTTTTAATTCTGGGAAAGCAAGTCCCAGATGGCTTCAAAATATTCACATGTTGGGAAAATCAAATATACATGAATGCAATTTCTACATTTTACTGTTATTTTTTCTGCTATATGCCACTTGTATGTGATCTAGTTTACGTTATAGAAACATGCATTGTAACAGAAAAGACACATGTACATACGTATAAACACATACCTACAAATACAGTATACACATATGTCAGTCACATATGTCCTACAAGAAGCAGATGCCTCATTCAAGAGATTTATTGGAGAAAGGGAGAAGTAGGCATAGAGAGTCTTTCTACAGTGCAGGTCTGACTTCTTTCTGTAAAGGAGAAAGTAGAGGAATTGAGTAGGAAGAGCCTAAAACGACAGCTGACATCTGAGAAATTCTTTGCCAGAACAATGGGGAGTCCTTAACAAATTGCCTATTAACGGAATCTTTTACTGAGCAGGAGTAGGCTGGCCCTTGAACCTCCACCTTCCTCAGCCACTGTCTGACAGCAGCCCATGACCTAGTTCACCGTCTCTGAAGTGAGCCTCAGGCCCTCGGTCCGCTATGCTCTCCACAGAAATTCTGCTCAGAGAGCAGAATGGCACAATCCATGGCTTCCTCTTTTCCCCACAACTCAACCCCACTTTTTGTCCAAGTCAGAAAACTCTGAGGTGGCAGGGCATAAAGTTTATTTGTAACCACTCCAATGAAAAGCAGATTGAGAAGGGCATTTTTTGCTAGATGAATTAAGAGAAGGAGGAATATAAAGAGAGCACTTATCGGGCCTCTTGGATCTGGAGAAACTAAGTTGAAACCATGCCAAATCTTGCTTGGAAGAGCAACTGATTCCAAAACTGGGGTCAGGGATGACAATGGGACATGAGTCTACTGCAGAAATTAGTCCATCATAGTTTTAGTGGCTTCTCCACATTGATCCAGCAGAGGGGCTATGTTAGTCACCCTTGACCCTGGTTTTTAGTAAAAAAGCTTCCCCTGAACAATCTTTACAGAGTCTACAACACCAAAATATTAGGCAACCTGCCAACTCAGTGACCCAGGACACTTGCAGAAAAGGCCTTTACAAATAAGCCCTTTACCTCGGTGGAATTAAACAGGAATCTTTTGAGATTCCTCTCTACACTGCTCTCTTTCAATGGTGAGTCCCTTAGACAGAGGCAAGTCAAATCCCCTATTTCTGAATATCAGTTATATACATGGTGTCATTAGTAACCATTTGTCACATAAAGACATAAGCAGCATTGTTATGAAGACATAAAAAATTATTTTTATGGCAAATAGCCCCCCAAAGAACACTTTGCTATGGTCATATTCATAGAACAACAGTTTTCTACAGACTCTGAGTGTATTTTTCACTAAGATCAAGCATCTGCCCTATGGTGAGCCTTCACAATGTCTGCCAGAAGTAATAAATGAATTGCCTCTAGGCCACATTCTGTCTTCACATAGCTTTGGTTTGGCCCTCCTCGTATGTTTTTAAGGAATGAGTCACATCAAGGAGTACCAGTAATGCTGGTCTAACATTCCCACTAGGTGACTGTGAATTGAAATGGCAAAGAAGGCAGCAAGTCCTACTGAATTAAACACACACACACCTGAGCTGGCCTGTTACAATTATTTTTGTTAACTGCCTTGTCCTAGACATTTCTGTCTAAGAAATAATCAAAGTGTGTAATCCAAAAGAGACTGCATTTTCCCGCAGTTTGTCCTTCATAATTCTACTTGGATTGAGTTAGATATTAAAGATTACATTTCAGAGCACACATCTTGCAAAAACTGGTCACAGATGCTCTACATAGTGGGAACAGACTAATACTTAAATCTTACTGCACACGGGAGATAATTTACACATATCTGATTAAGTCTTTTTGGTGTTAAATAGCCTTTAAAAACTTCTTAGTTTAGTGGATGAATAAAAAACAAATATTCTATTAACAAATAAATTTAAAAGAGTTTTTGACCTTTTTCTGGTATTATACAGAAGGAAGCAAACCCTAAGACTACTTTGTTTTTAGAGAGAAGGTTGATATTTGTTATGTATGTATGTTGTTGTTGTTGTTGTTTTTGTTGTCATCAATAGTCAATGAAAAATATGCTGAAAACTTTAAGAAGGTGAGATACCCAAAAGTCAGTTAATACGCAGCTGCCTTTGCAATCCCCCATTTAATTTTACCTTCATCCACATTTAGCATCAAATCCTGGGAATCTTCAGATCAGACACCTTTGCAGGTGCTACACATAACTAACCTTTCAATAAGATTAACTGCCAGACTGTGACATTTGATGTGTGATAAAGCAAGGCTTTGTGAATTTTAAATGATTCTGCAGATGAAGTTGGGATACAATAAAGCGTTCTTAAAATATAATTTAAGGACCAGCTACTAGAAAACATTAATTGCAAGAAACTTTTACAGATAGAAGCATGAAAGAGTTAGTCTGTGGAGGAGATTCAAACCTTTGGACGTATTTCATGGGTTGTGTTAAATGACAGGCCACATACAGATGGGGTAACTTTAACTGCCAGTGTTACTGTGGCATAGTCTGTATACATACTGGGAAGGAGAAAACGGCATAATAATCTTCCTTTACACACTAAAAAATAATGATAACAATAATAGATGTAGCAAGTGCATTATGTATACATATTAATTCCATCTTCATAATTACCTAATAATCCAGATCCTTTTGAGTTTTTATTTTTTTATCTTGTTAATATTTATTTTTATAGAGCGAGACAGAGTGTGAGGGAAAAGGGACAGAGAGAGAAGAGAACACAGACTCTGAAGCAGGCTCCAGGCTCTGATCTGATACCCCCGATCCTGATAGAGGGCTTAAACCCACAAACTGTGAGATAACGACCTGAGCCAAAGTCAGATGCCCACCCAACTGATCTGCCCAGGTGTCCCTGACTTTTCGTTTTAGAAATGAACTGAGACCCAAAGAGATTAAAAGGTTGGTAGAGGAAGTTTCATTCAGACCGTTCCTCTGACTCCAACATCCTGAACAAATTGTTTCCCAAATTTTCCTGATTTAAAAAAAAAAATCTTCCCCACTAATTCTGATTCAGTCATCATGGAATAGGCTTGGGAATCCAAATTGGTTCAGGCAACCTGGAAAGCAATGGCCACCTAGCTAACAAGTTTACTTCCAGAAAGATAATTCTAACCCTCACTGCCACAAGCAACACAGAAGATTTTATGGGCATCGGTATCATCAGGGCAAGAGACAAACATTTCAATTTATAAATACACAAATCATTTCTGACTGAGGTTTGAGAGATGTTTACTTCATTAGGGACCAGTTAAGTTTATAACAGAAAAATATTTGAGTATTTTTCCAGATTTACATAATATTTATTTTAGATTTCTGTTATATATGCTGGAAAATTATAGCTATGTCTCTTTTTATAATTTTTTTAATGTTTTATTTATTTCTGAGAGAGAGAGAGAAAGACAGAGAGACAGCATGAGCAGAGGGGGGTCAGAAAGAGAGGGAGACACAAAATCAGAAGCAAGCTCCAGGTTCTGAGCTAGCTGTCAGCACAGAGCCCAACACGGGGCTTGAACCCACGAACTGTGAGATCATGACCTGAGCCGAAGAAGGATGCTTAACCACTGAGCCACCCAGGTGCCCTGCTGGGTTTCTTATATGCACATTATCTTATAAAATCTTCACATCAGTTCTGTGTTGATGCCTATTTTGTAGATGAGGAGGAAGGTATGTTTGATTAACTTTAAGCAGAAATAAGAAATAATTCACCGCACTGCCCTTTGTTTCAGTTTGTCCGATGGAAAAGGAAAACCAAACAGTGAACCTCTACCGGCAGTTTTGAAAATGCATTGTTACAATTTTTGAGAATCAATACTTGGCCCCGCCCACCTCCATGCACCATGTTTAGCAGAGCTTCAACCAGCCAGCCAAAGACTCCACTAATAAGCAAGTGTTGTCCTATTATTTTATGCAAAGCAGGAGGAATCTGCTTAAAATATACAAACAATCATAGCTAATAACTCCTACTCTCAGTACTCTGGGCATAAGGATTGGCAGTTATGTAAAGAATGTAATTTTTTACATTATACTTTAAAAAGTAGGGCAACACTTAACATGGAAAAAATGTAAGGTATAGTTAAGTGGAAATATTTTAAAATATCATTCATGGGTAGAGGTACAAATAGGTAGTCAATGTAATTACTGGATGTATTTCATTATTTTCATGAATGGTACATGTTCCATGCACAAAAATGCATGAGAAATTATGCTGACATTTAGTCCAAATTGTATTAAGAGAAAAATACATTTGATTCTTAGAGGTGAAGAAAAGGCATACTTCAACCAGTATTCTCTTGTTTTCATTTGTGCCACAGAAAAAGCAACTTTTAGCTGATTCTTAATTCACATACCATAAAAGTCACCCTTTTAGACTGTACATTTCAGTGAAAAATATTTTTAAATGAAAACAATAACTTGGTTGTTTATCAATATCTTTTCATGTTCTTAACTGTCCTAAATATCAGTTTTAATGCTTTCATAGTATTCCATTACTTTAGTTAATTCTACCCTTTAAGACATTTATCATTTACCATGTTTTTGCTATATTTTATAATATTTAAAAGAATATCTGTAGCATTATCTTTCTTCGATATTCATCGTTATTTCTTTATTATACATTCTTACATATGGCATCACTGTGTAAAAGTACATACACTTTTAAGCTAAGGGGAAAATGTTAAATTCATAGATTTCATTTCCAAAATTGACAATTTCCAGACAATTTCCAAAATTGTCTGAAGCTATGGGGAAAACAATAGAAATAAAAAAATATAAAATAGATGAAGATGAGCCAATGTTAGAAATATGAATTGATATTGATTACTTTGTAATCTATCCAGAGGAAGTAGCTTGTATGTCCAATAATACTTTAGAGCCCAATATTTAATAGAAAAGGGTATCTGTGATGTTAAGAAGGTCTGGATGAATCTGAATTTTGGTTCTGTTGCTAATTAGTCAGCTGATCTTGAACAAGGTACTCATCCAACTAAGTTCCAATTTTCTCATGTACATGAATAGCAAAGAAAGCCATTTCTGAAATAAGTACTGTAAAAGTGGTAATTTGGGAGGGTTAAATTTTAGTAATAATAATCATCAGCATATTGTTAATAATATTGAAATTTATGCTTTCCAAAGACAAACTATTCTGTAAATCTCATTCTTATGTTTACCACAGAGGATTCTTTGAAACAAATCCAAACATTTTTTTCATTCTTTTTTCATGGGCTAGTCCTTTAAATGATGAATGTATCTTTTGTAAATGAACTATTAAGAGTTATTATAGGAAATAAAAGAAAACTTTCAAGTATGGCTTGATACCTTTAATATGATTCAAAAGACATGATTTCTAATACAGAAGTAGAAAGCCAAAATGAGAAATCAATTGATATTGAGAATAGTACTGCATGAGATGAAAAGGAAGAAATACTTGCAAGGAAACTGAAAACATACTAGCATACTTAGAATATCATTGAAGGCAGAAGTGAGCAGAATTATCAGTCCTCAAACAAAATCAATGACTGAGAGACATATGGTGGTCAATATTGTATTTCATTGTTAAAAATCTGTTTATAACAAAATTGGCTTTTAATTTAATTATTATAGACTGTCCTTATCTGATTGGTTTAGAGCTATGCGACCACATTAAATGAACTGATAAATGTTCCATCTTCTAAACTATGAAACAACTCACATAAGATAGGATCTTGAAATTTTGGAAGAGATCACTTTGAAGTCATCTGAGCTTGATAATTTTTCAAGACGGAAATTTTAGACCACTAATTCACTCTCTTATAATTTTTTATTCAAAAATTTTTGAGAGGGGTGTTAAATATAGTATTTTATAGTTTTCAAGAAAGTGATTTATTTATTCTAGGTATTAAAATGTATTGGTGAGCAAATTATTCATAATATTTAAAAGTTTAAATGTACACCTTTCTTCTCTTCTTTTTGTTCTGCACAATATTTGCATCCTTTTTCTTTTTTCCTTGCTTAGTTGCATCCAAGGTTTTTCTATACTATAGAACTCACAATCATTTCTATTTTTTTATTATTGCAAGCGATTAATTTTTGCTTTTATTTTTATCACTTCACATAACTTTTTAAAATGCTTTGTTCTTTGTTTCCTTCTCTGTTTTTTCCCTACATTTAAAAAATAAAATAAAATAAAATTGAAAATTTAGGGCACCTGGATGGCTCAGTCAGTTAAGCGGCCCACTTTGGCTCAGATCATGATCTCATGGCTGGTTGATAGTCCAAGCCCCATGTCAGGCTCTGTGCTGACAACTCAGAGCCTGGCGCCTGCTTCAGATTCTGTGTCTCCCTCTCCCTGGGCCCCTCCCCTCCTTGTGCTCTATCTCTCTATGAATAAACACATAGTAAAAATGAAAGTAATAAATATTGAAAATTCCTACTTTCTAAATATTCTACTACATGTACAATGGAGGAAAAATACTTCTACAATGCATACATCTGGCAGACAGCAACTTATTCAAATGAGCAAACTTATCATCACCCACAACAGAACAAACTAACACAAAGTAACTCTGGAGTGATGCCGTGGAAAGTAATCAACACCAAGGTGGAGGTGGAAACATCTGTGTGTTTGAGCTGTATCTAACCTTGAGAAATGAATCAGACCACTTCTCCCGGAAGGAGGTTTCTACCATTATAGATTATTTTGCATATTCTTGGACCTCATATAAATTGAATCATACAGCATGTATTTGTTTGTGTCCTGCTGATTTTACTCATCTTAGTGGTTTTTAAGATGTATCCATGTCAGTTACATGCGTCAATATATTGTTCCTTTTTATTATTGTGTAGCATTCCATTATGTTAACATAATTATTAATCCATTATCCTACTGTTGGACATGTACATTCTATATTTTAATTACTATAAATAAGTTGTAATAAATATTCTTCTACAAATATTTTTTGTTGACAAATATATTCATTTCTTTCAGGTGAAAACCTCAGAGTTGAGTTTCTGTATCACAGGGTAGGATAAATGGATACTTAACATTTTAAGCTATCAAACAATGATTTCATCCTAGTGATGTATAAGCCAAGTTCCTCCTCATTTTCCCCAAATCTGATATTACTAGGACATATTTGTTTTGTTTTGTTTTAGCTATTGAAATAGATATGAGGAAGTAACTTTTTGTGGTTTTATTTTGCATGTCCCTCTTGACTAATGATATTGAGGCTCCTTTTTTTTTTTTTTTGAGCTTATTGGCTATTCATATATCTTCTCATTTGAACTTTTTGCTCTTTTCTCACTTTTTAAAATTTAGTTGTTCTTGTTCCTCTTTTTATTGTTGATTTGAAGGAGCTTCTTAGATGTATGCATATCCTTTGTCAGATAGATGGACTGGAGTAGAGCCCTTTGTCAGATATATGTATTGGGAATTGTTTTCCCCATCTGTGGCTTTACCATTAATTTTTGTAGTGGTAATTTTTTATGAGATCTTATGTCCGCAGAACATGTCCCCTTTGGCCCTAAATTCAGACTATGTGTAATTTCCGTGTCACAGACCAAAAACCAACACTTTCCCTAAAAAGTTTGGTCCGTGCATTCCACCCCCAGCACCCTTTCCAAGCCCCCAAATCCCTTCCACCACAGGGAATGACATTAAAAATCTAGATCTGGAAACTAGGAAACCATATTATTATTGCAGTTGCATTTCATCTAGACCTTTCAGTGTAAAGTTAAGAAGTATTTCTATTTTTTAAATTCACAAATTTATATATCATGGCAAATAAAACTGTAACAACATAGATTTTTTTCTCCTTTTTTCCCAAATATTGAAAAAACTGGTTATAAAGCATAATGATGTATTTATTCATTTGATCTATCACTTAATTCATACAAAATGTTTTCAAAATTAATATATTCACTCTTTGTACTGACTGCAAACCTCCTACCTAAAGTTAAAAATTTCTTTTCAAAGAACCTTAAGGCTATATATTCTGATCAAATGTAACTTGAAATATTCTTTTTTTCCCTGTGTGTTTATGCCCCTTTTTGCATTTGTTTTGATTTTATTTTGTTTTTCAATATGTAAAACATTTACCTGATCCTAAAGTCAATACAATATAAAAAGATAAATTCTTTAAAACTTCATTTCCATTTCTATTCCTTCTGCATTATTCCAACTGACCCACCTAGCGGTAATTATTTGAAATAGATTTTGTATTATTGTTCCTGTGTTTCTTTATAAAATATGTAATGTGTGTTTAGCTACAGAAACACACATAAACATGCACAATAAATGTAATTATATATGTAAAAGATATATTTATGTATTTATTGTATTAATATGATATATTAATATATTACAAAAATAGTGTACATTATTATATTACCAATATAGTGTACATTAATATACATTACATATAACATGCATACATTGTATAGTATTAATATATATTAACTAATATATCATATACATCAACAATTATGTGTATTGTAATATTATAAGTAATAAACATTAATTCAAATATGCTAATATATTAATAATTATATGTGCTATAGAATAAAGTTAATTATGATGTGTTATATAATATAATTAATATACATTAGTTAATGTATATTAATATACATTAATATTTATGTGTGTGTATGTATGTATATATGTATGTGTGTATATATATGTATATATTTTTCTTTTTTTTCCACCGAAGGTAGCTAACTGTATATATTTTTTTACACCTTACTCTTATTTTGTTATTTGATATTATATAATGGTAATCACTATCAGATCATAGCGATTGTCCTCACTCTTTTTGTTTATGGTGACCAGTGTTCTACTGTGGGTCATATCATAGTTTACTCAACCAGCTGCTGATGGAAAGGCATTTACATTTTCCCAATATTCTACTATCAAAAACAATGCAGCCATAAATAACTTTGGAGAAATGTTGTTTTTAATTTACTCTTTTATTTTTTATACTGACCCAAATCTTTATTTGAAAGAGTAGCATTACTACTATTCTCAGAGTTCCAGAAGATCTTGGAAATTATCCCACTGCCATACATGCAGTCAACATCACATGTTAGAAAGAGGTAATTGGTATGCCCCTTGGAAATTTATTTAAAATAAAATAAAAATATATAATATGGGTAAAAATTGGTCATAGCACTAAAGACTGACTTGCTATGTAGTATGTTTCACATATTCACATAGATATAGTCACCTACCCAACAAGTGACCATATTTCCTACCTATTTCAGTAAGAAATTTTAAACTATGCCACTCAATTCTATCTAAATCTCTGGCAAGATTAAACTTGATCCCACATCTGATTCTTCAGGAAATAATTAAAATGACACAAACTGTTCCAGAGTAGTAAATAACCATGCTTTGANAGGCTCTAGCCAGTAAAGAGAGGAAAACAAAGGAAAGAATATGAAAAGGAAATTCAGGAAAGAAGCAGGAATAGTAGTTGCAATTGACATCATCTTTATTGTGAAGAATAAAACAATCTGGGGTTTTGTGTATGTTTCGATTATTTTTTAAAGAATGATTAAAGATACAGGAATAATTGGTATCAGGTATAACCCATAAGTGTACTGCAATTTTATATTTCTTACAAATATCATATAAATGCATGTGACTATAAAACTGTTTTAAATGAATTGAATGATCTTTTTATAAGTAAGACAGATTGATTTTATTTGAGCTCTGCTTTGGGAAGAT